>NC_091826.1:45039307-45176807 GCF_038994185.2 Dermacentor albipictus
TCAAGGCAGTAAAGCAGCAGTCATGGAATTAAGGACACTGCTGAGAGACGAGTTGTTGATTGTTGGTGAGGAACTGGGCCTAGATGTACGTAAAGAAATGCTAAAATCAGAATTATTGCATATCATTTCCGAACAGGCCAGTGAGGAAGAAGTTGAACTGGGGTTTGAACTTCTGAAAAAGAGAGAAGAACGAGAGTGAAAAGAAAGGGAGGAACGCGATAAAGATCGCGAGTTAAGAAAAATGCAACTTGAACTTGAAAGCAAACGTTTGGAGTTGTCTCAAGGAAGTGAAGGCGCTCTAGGACGATCAAGTGAGGCAGAATCATACCGCATGGACAGGCTATTAAAGCCATTTGAGGTCGGGGCCGACATAGGCTTGTTCCTAAGCAATTTTGAAAGGACTTGCGAAAAGATGAACTTCGGCCCGAGTACATGGCCACAGCGGTTGCTGTCTATGTTGCCGTGTGAGGCGGCGGAAGTAATCGCCAGATTGAGTGCGCAGGATGCATATGATTATGCAAAAGTTAAGGCTAGTCTCCTGAAGAAATACCGCCTTTCAGCCGAAGCTTTTCGGCAAAGGTTTAGGAGCACAGGCAAGAAAGATAGCGAGGGCTATCCGGAGTTTGCATATAGCTTAAAGGCCAACCTAGTCGAGTGGCTTAAAAGCGCGGAAGCGTACGACAGCAGAGACATGATCATTGAATGCATGTGTCTAGAGCAGTTTTACAAAACCATTCCCCAAGCTGTGAAATTGTGGGTGCAAGACAGAGGTAATGTAAACACTGTGGAAAGGGCGGCTGAATTAGCCGAAGAGTACGCAACCCGTAGAAAGTTGAACGCCGAGGAGGGAAACTGGGACGGTCGAAATGGACCGCGGAAACCATTTCCGTTCAAAAGGGGTGCGCAAACTAGACGATCCGAGCCTGTAGACATGGCGGAAAAGCACGCAGAAAAGAGCGAGGAGAAACTTAACGGAGAAACCGCACAAGAACAGAAAAGAAAGTTTGGATCTTTTAGACCAATTCGCTGTTACAAATGCCACAAACTGGGACATATAGCTGTAAACTGCGAGAAGTCTAGCGTAGTTTTTTCCTACGTGGAGGAAAAAGATGAGAATATGGAACTTTTAAGTCCGTATCTCCACAACCTGCAAGTTAATGGAAAACCATGCCGAGTGCTAAGAGACAGTGCCGCCACGCTGGACATTGTCCATCCGTCTTACGTGATGGTAGAGGACTTCACCGGAGAAGTAGCATGGATAAAACAGGTTGTAGAAGAACACAGCGTGTGTCTGCCCATGGCCAAAGTCAAAATCAGTGGACCATTCGGGGAGCTAGAGACTGAGGCTGCAGTTTCCAAATTTTTGTCACTGCAGTATCCCTACATCTTTTCGAATCGTTCGAATCAGTTACTGCGTGACAGAGGGCTCAAACTGGGAGAGGGCATAGTACAGGCATTGACCCGAGGCCAAGCTCGTAAGATCGCGGCGCTTTCGGCTGAAAATGCTCAAGCTCCTCCAGCTGAAGCAGAAAAGGGGATAGCTTCAATACCCGAATCCGAGCTAGGCCCGAGGGACAAAAGAACAGTTGAGGAGAGCCTGCCAGTTGACCAGCTCAATGAGAGCGTAGCACTAGAGTGTCAGAGTTCTAGCCTGCAGGAAGAGCAAGCAGACGCGCTCACAAGCGAGACAGGGTCATTATTATCACCGGCCTCAAAGAACTTTGATCAACTCTTACGCGTGGATAGAGAGTCACTGGCAGCCGAGCAAAAGAATGATGAGAGCTTAGCTAAATTACGTGACACAGCTAAAGAAGGCATTGCTAGGCGCAACGTAACGATACATGAGAGAGGAGGATTGTTGTATCGGCATTACAGAGATCGAAAGGGTAGGATTTTAGATCAGTTAGTCATACCTACTAAGTATAGGGAGGACCTTTTGAGTCTTTGTCATGGAAATGGGTGGTCCGGCCACCTAGGCATAAACAAATCAAAGGAAAGATTGCTTATGGAATACTACTGGCCTGGCTGTTTCAAAGATGTAGAAAACTTTGTAAGATCATGCGACGCCTGCCAGCGTTCTGGTAAACCAGGAGAGACTTGGAAAGCTCCACTGAAGGTAGTGCCCTTAATAACAGAGCCTTTCAGACGGCTTGTAATAGACACGGTAGGGCCTCTTCCAAAAACAAAATCAGGCTACAGGTACTTGTTTACCATGCTGTGTCCGGCTACCAAGTTTCCAGAAGCAATCCCTTTGAAAGAGCTCAGCTCCACTGAAGTAGTAGACGCGCTTTTGACAGTGTTTGCACGAGTTGGGTTTCCAGCCGAAATTCAGGCAGATCAAGGGTCAGTATTCACGAGCGCACTGACTTCCACATTCCTGCAAAAGTGCGGGGTAAAGTTAATACACAGTTCTGTCTATCACCCTCAGTCAAACAGTGTAGAGAGGTGGCATTCGGTGCTTAAGCGAGTTTTGCGTGCGCTCTGTTACGAGCACAAGGAGGACTGGGAGAACTGTCTGCCGGCAACTTTGTTTGCTTTGCGAACGGTTCCACATGAAGCGACAGGGTTCTCACCAGCACAACTAGTGTATGGGAGGACACTCCGTTCTCCACTGAGAATGTTAAGAGAGATGTGGGAGGAAAGAGGGGAGAGTCCAACCGTGGTTGAATACGTACTAAATTTACTGGAACGACTAAGCGCGACCCAAGAACTAGTCGGAAAGAACATGGCACTAGCTCAAAAGAACGCCAAATTCTATTACGACAGGAATGCGAGGCTTCGTACGTTTAACGCCGGAGACCAGGTAATGATCCTCAAACCTTCAAGAAAGAACAAGCTTGAAGTTCACTGGGACGGGCCCGTTGAAGTGTTGCACAAACTTTCAGAAACTAACTATGCTTTGAGAATGCCCGGTCGCAGGAAGGAAGTGAGGATATATCACTGTAATTTGATGAAGCCGTATGTAGAGCGGAGCGGAGTCGTTAACTATACGGTCAAAGAGCCGGATGGCATCGGTACCAAGTTTAAGGAGGATAGGGCAACCTCCAACTCTGAAATCGGCCTAGAAGAAGTAGTAGAACACTCGGTAAGCTCGCATGCTCTAAGACCCGAGCAGCTAGATGAGCTAAAAGGGGTGTTAGGGGAATATCTCGACAGATTCAGCGATCGGCCGGGTAGAACCGAACTGATAACGCATGAAATTGAGCTGACCTCTACCGAACCAGTAAGATCAAAACCTTACAGGGTGTCTCCAAGACAGAGAGAGATTATGGAGGCAGAGATACAGCGCATGCTAGAGTTGGGAGTTATTGAGCCCGCTGATAGTGACTACACGTCACCGCTAATACTCGTAGAAACCCCTAACAAGGACCCTCGTCCGTGTGTTGACTACAGGAAGTTAAATGCGATCACTAGGGATCAGCTGTACCCGATACCCAACATTGAGGAACGAATTGAAAGAGTTAGCGCTGCTAAATACATTTCAACTATAGATCTCGTGCGGGGGTACTGGCAAGTTCCCCTTTCAGAAAGTGCCAGCCGCTATGCTGCATTCATCTCGCCTGTAGGCACTTTTCGCCCTCTCGCACTCAGTTTCGGGCTGAAGAACGCGCCGTTTAGCTTCTCTAAGTTAATGGATATTGTCCTAAAGGACTTGCAGGAGTTCGCCTTACCTTATCTTGATGATGTAGCCATTTTTTCGGACAGCTGGGAACAACACGTATCGCACCTCAAACAGGTGTTCTCACGGTTGAGGGAAGCCGGCTTAACGATGAAAGCGGAAAAGTGTAGGTTTGGTTGTTCGCAGGTTACTTATCTGGGCCATGTTGTGGGTCAGGGCATGAGACGGCCGGCTGAGCTGAAAATAGCTACGATTGGAGATTTTTCACAGCCGCGCACGAAAACGGACGTTCGTTCATTTTTGGGACTTGTGGGGTACTATCAACGGTACATTCCGAATTACTCGCAATTG
Organism: Dermacentor albipictus; assembly: GCF_038994185.2. Classification (NCBI taxonomy): domain Eukaryota; kingdom Metazoa; phylum Arthropoda; class Arachnida; order Ixodida; family Ixodidae; genus Dermacentor; species Dermacentor albipictus. Next base: position 45,043,278 of record NC_091826.1, read on the forward strand.
GCAAGTCCATTAACAGACGCCCTCCGAAAGGGAGCACCGAGTAACGTACACTGGGATAAGGACAAAGAGAACGCTTTCCAAAGTTTGAAAACGCTATTGGTTTCTCGCCCTGTGCTTTGCGCGCCAGACTACACAAAGGAATTCATAGTTCAATGCGGCGCAAGCGACAGAGGTATGGGCGTGGTACTTAGTCAAGTCGGCGACGATAACGAGGAGCATCCTATCCTCTACGCCAGCCGTAAACTAAATGTAAGAGAGGAAGCCTACAGCGCTTCAGAGAAGGAATGCGCTTGTTTGGTTTGGGCCGCCCAGAAGTTGTCGTGTTATTTGTACGGAGCGAAGTTCATCTTCGAGACCGACCACTGTCCTCTGACGTGGCTCAATCAAATGTCACACAAAAACGGCCGCTTGCTCCGATGGAGCCTCACTCTCCAAGAGTACAACTTCTCCGTTAGATATAAAAAGGGAAAGTTGCATAGCAATGCGGATGGTTTGAGCAGGCTAATTTGAATTCTGCGTTTGGGGGTCCCGCCTAAATTTTGGGGTTACTAGTGTTAATTTTATTAAGCGAAGAAAATCCACTCTCATTCAGCAGAATTCCCTCCATTAATTGCTGAATTTGTCAGCAGGAATTTGCTTCAGAAATTGGCATAGTGAAATGTAGCATTTTTTTTTGTTTCTGCACTTATGTTGTTGTTGTTTTTTTTGAAGCCTAGCGAGTCTAAAGTGATAGCCAATGCCCGTCATCTCGGCGCAGAGCCGTGTTGTGGGGTTCATTTTGCAGTTGCCTGTCCTTGTTGGATGTTTTGGGGCGGTGACATCAATGCACAGGTGGTCGCTGCGAGCCAAGACATCAATCCCCCCCCCCCTGACCAGCAGCCGTTCTCTTCCTGCCTAGCGGTTGTCAGCGCTAGACAGTCGAGACTTTTCGGGCCATGGAGGCGCTGTCAAGAACGGCGAGTTGCGCAACAAGATTGCCACCTTGCCACCCGATTACGACAAGGGGTGCAAGACGCGCACCTCCCCCTCTCCGTCGCTGCAGCTGCGAGGCGTACAAAGAAGCGACCTTTGCGCTGGAATCCGCCGCCTTCCTCCAGCCCCTTCGACATTGTGACGGGACGAGTTTGGTGTGTGGACAATGATTCCAGAGTTCCCCAATGCGGAGCTGCTTTGACACGCTTGAAGAAGCTACCGCGGGAACGACTTATTTTTGCGCTTCTCACGGTTCTGCATGACGCAAAACAACGAGCGACCCTCGAGCGGCGTCGAGACTTTCCGGAACGGCACCCCCTTCAACGCCGTCGCTTGGGCTTCGGAATGTGTGTGCCTTTGTGTCTGTAAACTGGTCTTCAGAGCAGCTGCGAGTTGGTGATGTGTAAACGAACAGCCGCCGCGTCGTAGGACCGGCGGATCGAGTGTATAAAAACTGTGGTTGTGCGAATGTTGGACACACTTCTCTTGAGCAGTCATGTTAGACTGAGTCACTTCTCTCATGCAGTCATGTTGGACTGTTACTCTTTTTCTCAAGCAGTCATGTTAGACTGAGTTAATTTCTGTAAATAAACCCTTTTTCCTCGTTCTCGATGAGAAGCAGTTCTTCACTTCATCAACGATCTCAGCGTAAATAAGTTGGACGACGGCATGGGCCAGCTACCTTCGAATTCATGCCGTACTCCAATCTTGGCAAAGGACCACGGACGATGGGATTGAGCCCCCAATCCTGACACCGCATAGATCTCGAAGCACCTATACGATGGGGTCAGTGCTGCAAGCTTGCAGGATATTTGGAAAGTGTATTAAAAAAAAAAAAGGAGCGGAAAGCTGGATGACTTGTTGTTTGCCGTCGGTGTCATTTTGTCTTCGTGCGACGGGTTCGCTTCATACGGATTTCTTTCTTTTTATGCGTTGCATATTGCAATCACTCAATTCAGCCCTTGGGCTTGGCCGGGCAGCCACCATTGACCTTTAAAGCAACCACGTGACGTGAAGTCACGACAGCCGGAGGAAAAGCTGGGCCCCAACTCGCGCAATATGGAACGCATTCTTGGCTTAACCAAGCTAAGCCTGGCCATTTTTTTTTTCGTTCTTTCGCAAATGGTTGTCGTCAGGCACATTTCTGAAGTTATTGGATAGATAGGTTCCCTCTAAGTATCCGGAACACGATATAGTTGATGTTATAATATCTGACGTTCCTGTAGGGAGTTCTCTCATGGAGTCCACATTCTGTAAACCTGACGAAACTCACTGAACAGTGAGTTTCGGCGATTTCGGAATTTTAATTTCTTCGAAGAATTGAAAATTGCCAATTCCTTCTTCAGCTTTATGCTTCTCGTGGTTCTGAAGATGCGAGATAATTGGGGCAACTAGATTATAAATATAGAGAAATGATTGGGCGCACCAAATATGGCACACAGCTTCTAAATGCATGCATACTCTAGATGGAAATGGGTGTTAGTCCTACTACGAATTTCTTCAACGGCTCTCCAAACACACGTGGGTGCGACGGGAAGTACATGGAGTTGCCAAAAGTGGCCCTTCCGGCTTCGAACGGCCCTGTGGATTGCTGTAGTAAACGAGGCGACGGAGGTGGCTGTTTACGGCTTGTTTGCGTCTGCGCATGCGTGACGCTTTGATAATCTGTGTTTCCAAATAAACCTGCAGTTATTATTCAACGCCGGTCCGATCTGTTGGTCTTCCTCCGTCTTCTGTGTCACTGTCCATATTGAACAATGCGGGCCCTAAAATGCGATCCCCGTGCGAGATTTGAGAAAAAAGAAACATAGCAGCGCGCTAAGCGCAAAATAATTTTTTTTCTCTATGATTTTAAGAGAAATACGCACGTACCTGAGTGTGGGTACTAACCAGTGCTTACCCAACTACGCAGGACTGTATAAAAAAAGGAAACAGACACCTATTACATGTTTTTACGTTTTTACCTTTTTTCTTTTAACTATACGTCGCATTATGCCCGACTCCCTTTGTGAAGGCAGCTTTGGCTATAGACCAAAGCCATCGCATTGACGAGGCACGGTCCACGGGCTATCTCATTTGGTGATCGCCCATTCAGCTGCTGATGGTGATGAGCATGTTCCTCTATTATGACGCGTTCCCACTAAGGGGCGTAGGCGAAATATGTGGCAGCAGGGTGTAACTTGAGAAAATTCTTATTTGAAAAGGACAAGCTTCAATCAAAAGGAAAAAAGAGAAGGAAATACCGATAGAACTGCAATAGTGTGCGAGGTAACTATCAGACTAACAAAAGGAAAATTATGAAGGAAGTAATCGACGAGAGAATAAAGGCAACGTTAATAAAGGACTTGGATGAACAATTTCAGTGAAATGACTAGTGACAAATAGAATAGATAATAATAATGATAATAATACGAAGTAGAAGAATAGATAAAATTATCAGCCTATTCGCTAATCTTTCTATCCTTTCTTTATTTTTTTCCTAATTACATACTTTTTCACTTTTAAGGTAATCTGCGGTTTTATGCATCCTTACTTGTCTCACGTCTTCAACTGCAAAAGCTTATACTGTGAGGATACCGCCGTTTCTCGTCTTCTTTTTTTTGTACATTTTTTTTTGAAAATCTAGATTGCGCCTCCCGGTTATACGTCCGTGCATGTTTCAAAGACTAAAACTAAGATAGACTAAAACTAAGATAGATATAAAACTAAGATAGACAAAAAAAAGAGAGAAACGACTAGATTTCTGTCGGCCGTAATGGTGATGGTGCAGGTTATCCTAAAACGCAACCCTTCCTGAAACGGGGGTGCGCGCGCAGCATCTCCAAAATCGACTCCTCGTCAGCTAGCTGTTTCCACGGGGCGCGAAAGGAGAAGATCCAGGAGCTGCTGCGTGATCGGCTCCTTTCAATGCCAAAACTTGACAAGACAAAAAAAAAATGGCAGGACTACAGCGTTAGGGTCTAAGGGCAGGCACAACGAAAAAAAAAGGAAAGAAAGAAGAGGCAGAAGATGCACGACATACCAAGCAAGAATCAAGGAAAAAATGCCTTGGGCGAGAAATTCTGTTACGCGCCACAGTGGAGAACGAAAAAGAGAAGTTAAACGAGGTGAGCTTCTGGTGCCGTTACTGCCATCGTCGACCCGGCGTTCCCTGCAGCGGAAGGACGTCCAAATAACGAACGAGGAGGGAAAAAAAACACAGAAAAGAACAAAAAAAAAACAAGAAGCCTGGAGGACATGAGGGATGGTGTTCAGGACCAGCACACTGCCGCTGTTGCCCGCACTGCCGTTGAAGAAGAGGCGTCATTTGGGATTGATTTTTCCTTCCGGTTATGGCGCGTGCTGCGGGCCGCCCAGTGTCTGCTGGGGCGCCGTTTGGAACTACCCGCTTCCTCGACTTGATGTCTTCCGGCACGCGCTTTCTTTTTTTTTTTTGCGGTTCTCTACACTTTCTTTCTTTTTCCTTCCGTCTTTCTCTTTCGTGTGTCCGCATCGCCATTGTTACACAGTATATCAATTTATTTAGCGTCTTTCTCGTCTTTCTTTGTAATTTTTTTTTTGGGGGGGGGGGGCATGTGCGTCCCCGCACGTGGTGTCATGATTCTCTTTCTTTACATTTCATTTTCTCTTTCCTTGCTCGATTTATGTCTTGCTACTTGCTTGCTGCAGGGGCCAATCTTCATGAAGAAGAAAAAGAGGAGCAAACATGCGCAACACTTCTTTTTTTTTTTTCTCAGTTGAAGCTTTACACTCGATATGTAGGGGAGTATGTCCCCAACCAACGCAGCTCGCGGAGTAAGCGCGACGGAGCTTAGGATAAGGAGGTTACGTAGAGGGGCACGTGACAGCCGGAGTGGCAGTGGTATCACGGAGTATATGACGTATGCACTGGATTGTTCAATAACCCCTAGCACACGGCCATGTATGGAAGAGGTTGTCATACAGCGATAGCAGAGGTTCGCGTAGTGAATGTATGCATCGTTACATGTAGCGACATGTATCGTGGGTGTGCAGTTTGTTCCGTAGCGATAGCGGCGTTCTAGGATATGTGAGATATTGTATTTTAAGTAAGGACATGGATGCCTCCGGTGTGTAGTTGACCCGCTAAACAACGTGTTCTCTCCACCGCTTGGCTCTTCCCCACAAATTATTTTGTTGGGGAAAAACCAGCTTTCCCTACGTTCGTAGCTTAGGGGCACGTAACGCACAGGCACGAAATGAAAGTTATTTGGGCGCAATACGAATTTGGGCTTTCGACATGGAATTTAGGACCTTGCGTCCTAAGTTACCCAGTCACTTTTTTTATGCCTACACCGACAGCCGCTTATATGCAGTACTCGGGCGGAAATGCCGCAAAATGGGGCCCTCAAGTACCCAAACGGTCGCACAGCGCAACACCTTCCACCCCAAGACCTCCCCCACGCATTTTTGCTTTCTTTTCCACTACACGTGATGATCTCTCCCCGCTCACCATACCTCTTTCCTATTAGTGACCAGCGTAGCAGTGGGCGCGCTCAGGTCCTCAGAAAAGGCCACTGCGTAACGTTCTTTGTCTTTGTCCCTCTTCTTTGTCCGCTTGACTTCTTTCCGCTTGAGTTGTGCGCGCTAGTTTTCAAGATGCAGACGCGAAACGATAACAGCCGGCACAGCTGCAAACGAATATTCAAGTCGTTAACTGCCTGCCGACTTCGCGGTTTCCCTGGTGCTCATGACCGCGCCCGTAAGGACTTTGCGAATTCTCCTTGCACGCAGACTCATCTGGTTCCTACAGCATCGCAGACACTGAAACGTTAGTCCGTACACCGCTGGAGGCCAGTCACCTTTGCGTCCGCAGTGTTCTTGCCACTGTTATGATCGACCTGTTAAGTGTGAGAAACATTCGGGAGTACGTTCCCATGAGAAGATGACTTGCCTCTTCCCAGAAAAGGCTGTTACGATAAGCCTGGACATCGACCTGTTAAGTGTGAGAAACATTCGGGCGTACGTTCCCATGACGAAGATGATTTGCCTCGTCCCAGAAAAGGCTGTTACGATAAGCCTGGACATCGACCTGTCATGTGTGAGAAGCGTTCAAGCGGGCGGGCCAGGTCGACATAATTGCCCTTTTTTTCCGAAACGGCGTCAACCCTTTTATTCCCCGAGCTGACCTAAAGGGAGGTACGAAGAGGACACCAACGGAAAGGCAGGAGGTCGTCGATGACAGAACCTGACGAAAGCACTAATACTTGTTAAATAATAATTTTAAATGAAATTTTCTTGGGCCTTCTTAGCACGGGAACACTGATGGTGCCCATGAAAATTTGTGGAATCATGGTTTATCCGTCGCAATCAATCTGCATGCAATTCTAACCGTGGCCCCTGCCGGAACTTTACGGCAGTATCATACATAAATAGGATGCATTTTCTCATTTGTTGCCATTTGCTTACTGACGATGCCACCCGCATAGGTGGCGAAACGTCTATGTTTTTTGTTATATTTTTTGTTGAGTAAAGCCAGTGATAACAACAGGTTGAAGTTTGAGTTCCCCTGGCCTTTGGAACATTTTTTTCACGTACACAGTTATACACAGCACGCTTGAGGTTCAAGCGACAGGTTCCATGTTTTGTGTGGCTAGATTGTCTTTGCGGCTTTCGAATTTCTCAAGCAGCGTCTGCCGAACCGGCCAGAATTGTACGTATATCGATTTCCTTCAATTGCAGCGCACCTATTCTGCAATATGCACAAAAGTGTAAACGACTGTACGCGCGAAAGTTACAAAAGCCTCTACGTGTGCTTTCACTTTGAACAACCCAGCAATGCAGCTCACGTGCAAGAGTTACATGAATTCCCTCCTAAAGACCCGCCCAACTTTTTTAAACGTTATCACAAGCTCGTAAACCCGTTTAGAAAGTCAGCCGACGTTTGAGAGAAAGCGAGGTATACCTGAGAAATAAAGGTGTGAGGAGAGCTGGTTCGTGTTGTTGGTGGTGTTTTTCCTGTCTTTTTCTAACTTACCTACGCCTCCGTTTTCTCAGTCAGTCCACATTTCTGTAATACCCGGGAACACGGTGGGGATAAAGGGTAAGGGAGATGAAAAGGGAAGCGAAAAGCGCTCGGGCTCCTACGTTTTAGGATCTTCCTACGCGTGATCCCGTCTTCCCGACACGAGCCGACGACGGTTGAAAAGAGGAAAGGCAAACACGGCGAGGTAAGAGGGGGAGAAGGGAAGAAAGGCGAAGTTGGCAGAAAAGGCAGGGCTCCTGCTGCTGCCGCCGTCGTTTCTGCCGGAGCGACGGCGCTCGCATATAAATCCGCCGGGAAAACAACGTGATTCGCCTTTCCCAGCCTGGGCCGGCATCGATGACAAATGGTGCTCTGTGCTCCGTCCCGGGGCCTGCTAGCTACGACGGCTGCCTCCGTTCCCAGCTCTTGCGTCCCTCCCCCCACTGCCGTCTTTCCCCAACCCAGCTCCACTTTTTCTCCCTCAACACTTGTGCTCCCCGGTTCCCCGCATCCTCCCTTTTCCCCATGCTCCTTCGTTCCCTAACTTTGCTTATACTTTTTCCTCGTTCTCGCTTGTTTTTTTTTTCTCTTTTTTTTATTTGGGGAGTTGCTGGCATTCCCTGGTGCCAGCTAGGCCTGGGCTCCATGATAGAACTTGGTTGTGCTGTCTCCATCCTCGTGGCGTTTTCTTCCAGATGGTTCGCTCTGACCACGTTAACTTTTTCTTCTGGTTTCTTTCTTTTTGTCTGCTAGCTTATCCTGCTCTCTCTCTTTCCTTTCGTCTGCTGCTAGTTCTGCTTCGTCGTCTGGTAGCTAGTCTTCTTCCTGCTCGGGCAATCTTTTTTTTTATTTCGCATGCCAGTTGGAAATGTGTCTTTTTAGTCAACTCGCGGAATCTGATAGTACCGGCCTCCCTCCCGAAATCAGTTTGTGTGTTTGTTTCTGTTGCTGCTGTCGTTACTGTTACCTCTGCAGTATGTCTACCGCCGATGCTGTTTGAAGCGTTTCGAACGCCAGCGTCGCAAATTTTTCGCAGAGGTCTAGGCTATGGTGAGACAAGCTCGCGAGAGAAGCAGTTCTTCAAATCTTCGTTTTCTCCTTTTTATTTGTGATACCCTCGCTCGTGATGTCATTTTCCGCTCGCAATGCAGACACGTGCCGTGTGTCTCGGCGAGTTCTTTTTTTTTTTAACGGTGGCGCTTTACGTTCTTGGTTTCTGAGGGCTCTGTTTGTATAGTTTCGTTTTCCCTCTCTTTGCGCGTGTATAGATTTTATGGCTGCAAGAGTACAGCTCTGGGCGTGCATCTGAATGTGACTGAACGCTCGATCACCTTCCTGTCGTTTCTTTCTTTCTTTATTTTGTTCGTTTCTTTTTTTTCAGTGTGTAATCTTCATGTTTACTGCGCATCTACGGGTGCAGCATTTCATCCTCATGTGACAGCCCAACTGCGAGGTGATTTTTAATTAAATTCTGCGGTTTTAAGTGCCGTAACCGCTATCCGATTAAAAGACACGCCGCAGTGGATGACTCTCGGATAATTTTAACCACTTGGGCTTCTTCAACGTGCACCTTAACGAAAGCACACAGACGTTCTTGCATTTCGCCCCCTTCGAAGCTTTGACCTCGAACTCAGCAGGGTAACACCATACCCTCTACGCTGTCGTGGCAGTTAACAGCGAGTCCCTAATCCTCGCAATTACTCGCTGCGATAGCGTAGCGACTATGCCGTGGTACTGCTGAATTCGCAGACCTTCGATAGTCACTTACTAATAATTACTGCTATGTCTGTTCGCACGTTCGCCTCCTTATTGTGTAACTTATAGCATAAGTTATGGGCTTCTACAACTGCATGGTAAACTTTCACTGTCAGATGTTCGTATAACGCTTTGTTTTATTTTGTATGCAATATATAGGTTCAAAGACACAAACTACACGATAACGCGGTATCATATGAGTGTCACTGTAGAAATGCAACGCGATAACCGGCACAACGTGGAGCCGTCTACTCTCCGTTCTTGATTCCTCCCTTTTCTTTGCGTTACTCTTGTCGTGAGCCGTGGCATCTAGCTCAATTTCAGATGCTGCGATCATTTAAAGCGAGTGAGAGCCACCAGTGGCATTCACATTTTTGATATCCACTCCAGAACAAGCGGCATTCTCAGAAATTCGAATAGACTGAACGGCGTAGAGGTGTATTTGATGTAATTATCTGCGATCGTGACGAGCTAGCGGACACCTTTTGATAAAGGATCTGGCGTAACGATTTATTTATCATATGATAGGCACTACTAACCTCTTTTTCTTTTTCGTCTATTTCCTTCTTGCCCGCTGATCGGCAAGGCGTAAAAAACGCGCATCCGACTGAATTGACAATCACAGTGAAGCGACAGGTGCGTTTCAAAAGCGAATTTTTTCTTGGCGAACCAGCCGGGTTTCCGTGACTGTTGGTGTTGCGTGGCTGTTCTCTAACCGAATAGGCCGACCATTGTCAGGATTGGGGGCTCAATCCCATCGTCCGTGGTCCTTTGCCAAGATTGGAGTACGACATGAATTCGAAGGTAGCTGGCCCATGCCGTCGTCCAACTTATTTACGCTGAGATCGTTGATGAAGTGAAGAACTGTTTCTCATCGAGAACGAGGAAAAGGGTTTATTTACAGAAATTAAATCAGTCTAACATTACTGCTTGAGAAAAAGAGTATCAGTCCAACATGACTGCATGAGAGAAGTGAATCAGTCTAACATGACTGCTCAAGAGAAGTGTCCTCAGCATTCGCACAACCACAGTTTTTATACACTCGATCCGCCGGTCCTACGACGCGGCGACTGTTCGTTTACTCATCACCAACTCGCCGCTGCTCTGCAGATCAGTTTACAGACACAAAGGCAACCGCGCTCTGATGCCCGACGACGGCGTTGGCGGGGTGCCGTTCCGGGAACTATCGGCGCCGATCGAGGGTCGCTCGTTGTTCCGTGCCAGGCCGAAGCGTGAGACGCACCAAAATGCGTCGTCCCCACGGCAGCTTGTCCATGCGTGTCAAATCAGCTCCGCGTTGGGGAACTCCGGAATCATTGTTCACACACGCCGAACTAGTTCCGTCACAATGTCGATGGTTCGGGTGGAAGGCGGCGGATTCCAGCGCAAAGGCCGCTTCTTTGAACGCCTCCCAGCTGCAGCGACGGAGAGGGAGAGGTGCGCGTCGTGTCGCCCTGTCGTAACTGTGTGGCAATCTTGTTTCGCAGCTCGCCATTCTTGACAGCGCCTCCATGGCCCGGAAAGTCTCGACTGTCTAGCGCTGACAACCGCTAGGCAGGAAGAGAACGGCTGCTGGTCGGGGGGGGGGGGGGGATTGATGTCTTGGCTCGCAGCGACCACTTGTGCATTGATGTCACCGGCCCAAAACATCCAACAAGGACAGGCAACTGCAAAATGAACCCCACAACACGGCTCTGCGCCGAGATGACGCGCATTGGCTCTCACTTTAGACTCGCTAGGCTTCAAAAAAACAACAACATAAGTGCAGAAACAAAAAAAATGCTACATTTCACTATGCCAATTTCTGAAGCAAATTCCTGTTGACAAATTCAGCAATTAATGGAGGGAATTCTGCTGAATGAGAGGGGATTTTCTTCGCCTAAAGAAAAGCGAACACTAGTAACCCTAAAATTTAGGCGGGACCCTCAAACGCAGAATTCAAATTAGCCTGCTCAAACCATCCGCATTGCTATGCAACTTTCCCTTCTTATATCTAACGGAGAAGTTGTACTCTTGGAGAGTGAGGCTCCATCGGAGCAAGCGGCCGTTTTTGTGTGACATTTGATTGAGCCACGTCAGAGGACAGTGGTCGGTCTCGAAGATGAACTTCGCTCCGTACAAGTAACACGACAACTTCTGGGCGGCCCAAACCAAACAAGCGCATTCCTTCTCTGAAGCGCTGTAGGCTTCCTCTCTTACATTTAGTTTACGGCTGGCGTAGAGGATAGGATGCTCCTCGTTATCGTCGCCGACCTGACTAAGTACCACGCCCATACCTCTGTCGCTTGCGTCGCATTGAACTATGAATTCCTTTGTGTAGTCTGGCGCGCGAAGCACAGGGCGAGAAACCAATAGCGTTTTCCAACTTTGGAAAGCGTTCTCTTTGTCCTTATCCCAGTGTACGTTACTCGGTGCTCCCTTTCGGAGGGCGTCTGTTAATGGACTTGCCAATTGCGAGTAATTCGGAATGTACCGTTGATAGTACACCACAAGTCCCAAAAATGAACGAAGGTCCGTTTTCGGGCGCGGCTGAGAAAATTCTCCAATCGTAGCTATTTTCAGCTCAGCCGGCTGTCTCATGTCCTGACCGACAACATGGCCCAGATAAGTAACCTGTGAACAACCGAACCTACACTTTTCCGCTTTCATCGTTAAGCCGGCTTCAAACGTACGAAGCCTCGCATTCTTGTCGTAATAGACTTTGGCGTTCTTTTGAGCTATTGCCATGTTCTTTCCGACTAGTTCTTCGGTTGCGCTTAGCCGTTCCAGTAAATTTAGCACGTATTCAACCACGGTTGGACTCTCCCCTCTTTCCTCCCACATCTCTCTTAACATTCTCAGTGGAGACCGGAGTGTCCTCCCATACACTAGTTCTGCTGGTGAGAACCCTGTCGCCTCATGTGGAACCGTTCGCAAAGCAAACAAAGTTGCCGGCAGACAGTTTTCCCAGTCCTCCTTGTGCTCGTAACAGAGCGCACGCAAAACTCGCTTAAGCACCGAATGCCACCTCTCTACACTGTTTGACTGAGGGTGATAGACAGAACTGTGTATTAACTTTACCCCGCACTTTTGCAAGAATGTGGAAGTCAGTGCGCTCGTGAATACTGACCCTTGATCTGCCTGAATTTCGGCTGGAAACCCAACTCGTCCAAACACTGTCAAAAGCGCGTCTACTACTTCGGTGGAGCTGAGCTCTTTCAAAGGGATTGCTTCTGGAAACTTGGTAGCCGGACACAGCATGGTAAACAAGTACCTGTAGCCTGATTTTGTTTTTGGAAGAGGCCCCACCGTGTCTATTACAAGTCGTCTGAAAGGCTCTGTTATTAAGGGCACTACCTTCAGTGGAGCTTTCCAAGTCTCTCCTGGTTTACCAGAACGCTGGCAGGCGTCGCATGATCTTACAAAGTTTTCTACATCTTTGAAACAGCCAGGCCAGTAGTATTCCATAAGCAATCTTTCCTTTGATTTGTTTATGCCTAGGTGGCCGGACCACCCATTTCCATGACAAAGACTCAAAAGGTCCTCCCTATACTTAGTAGGTATGACTAACTGATCTAAAATCCTACCCTTTCGATCTCTGTAATGCCGATACAACAATCCTCCTCTCTCATGTATCGTTACGTTGCGCCTAGCAATGCCTTCTTTAGCTGTGTCACGTAATCTAGCTAAGCTCTCATCATTCTTTTGCTCAGCTGCCAGTGACTCTCTATCCACGCGTAAGAGTTGATCAAAGTTCTTTGAGGCCGGTGATAATAACGACCCTGTCTCGCTTGGGAGCGCGTCTGCTTGCTCTTCCTGCAGGCTAGAACTCTGACACTCTAGTGCTACGCTCTCATTGAGCTGGTCAGCTGGCAGGCTCTCCTCAACTGTTCTTTTGTCCCTCGGGCCTAGCTCGGATTCGGGTATCGAAGTTATCCCCTTTTCTGCTTCCGCTGGAGGAGCTTGAGCATTTTCAGCCGAAAGCGCCGCGATCTTACGAGCTTGGCCTCGGGTCAATGCCTGTACTATGCCCTCTCCCAGTTTGAGCCCTCTGTCACGCAGTAACTGATTCGAACGATTCGAAAAGATGTAGGGATACTGCAGTGACAAAAATTTGGAAACTGCAGCCTCAGTCTCTAGCTCCCCGAATGGTCCACTGATTTTTACTTTGGCCATGGGCAGACACACGCTGTTTTCTTCTACAACCTGTTTTATCCATGCTACTTCTCCGGTGAAGTCATCTACCATCACGTAAGACGGATGGACAATGTCCAGCGTGGCGGCACTGTCTCTTAGCACTCGGCATGGTTTTCCGTTAACTTGCAGGTCGTGGAGATATGGACTTAAAAGTTCCATATTCTCATCTTTTTCCTCCACGTAGGAAAAAACTACGCTAGACTTCTCGCAGTTTACAGCTATATGTCCCAGTTTGTGGCATTTGTAACAGCGAATTGGTCTAACAGATTCGAATTTTCTTTTCTGTTCTTTTTGTGCGGTTTCTCCGTTAAGTTTCTCCTTGCTCTTTTCTGCGGGCTTTTCCGCCATGTCTACAGGCTCGGATCGTCTAGTTTGCGCACCCTTTTTGAACGGAAATGGTTTCCTCGGTCCATTTCGACCGTCCCAGTTTCCCTCCTCGGCGTTCAACTTTCTACGGGTTGCGTACTCTTTGGCTAATTCAGCCGCCCTTTCCACAGTGTTTACATTAGCTCTGTCTTGCACCCACAGTTTCACAGCTTGGGGGATGGTTTTGTAAAACTGCTCTAGACACATGCATTCAATGATCATGTCTCTGCTGTCGTACGCTTCCGCGCTTTTAAGCCAGTCGACTAGATTGGCCTTTAAGCTATATGCAAACTCCGGATAGCCCTCGCTATCTTTCTTGCCTGTGCTCCTAAACCTTTGCCGAAAAGCTTCGGCTGAAAGGCGGTATTTCTTCAGGAGACTAGCCTTAACTTTTGCATAATCATATGCATCCTGCACACTCAATCTGGCGATTACTTCCGCCGCCTCACACGGCAACATAGACAGCAACCGCTGTGGCCATGTACTCGGGTCGAAGTTCATCTTTTCGCAAGTCCTTTCAAAATTGCTTAGGAACAAGCCTATGTCGGTCCCGACCTCAAATGGCTTTAATAGCCTGTCCATGCGGTATGATTCTGCCTCACTTGATCGTCCCAGAGCGCCTTCACTTCCTTGAGACAACTCCAAACGTTTGCTTTCAAGTTCATGTTGCATTTTTCTTAACTCGCGATCTTTATCGCGTTCCTCCCTTTCTTTATCGCGTTCCTCCCTTTCTTTTCTCTCTCGTTCTTCTCTCTTTTTCAGAAGTTCAAACCCCAGTTCAACTTCTTTTTCACTGGCCTGTTCGGAAATGATATGCAATAATTCTGATTTTAGCATTTCCTTACGTACATCTAGGCCCAGTTCCTCACCAACAATCAACAACTCGTCTCTCAGCAGTGTCCTTAATTCCATGACTGCTGCTTTACTGCCTTGATTCTGCTCTCTAAATCTAGCTAGGAAAACACAACCTAGCTAACACACAACAATCTAGCTTCCCTACTGTTCTAAACAGAACAACCACAAAATGAAGCCTAGAGAGTCAAAGCAAAAACCAAGCACTCACCGCAGATACAGCGCCATGTCGCAAAGTCCATCTCACCGCTGTCAGCCAGTTGTCAGGATTGGGGGCTCAATCCCATCGTCCGTGGTCCTTTGCCAAGATTGGAGTACGGCATGAATTCGAAGGTAGCTGGCCCATGCCGTCGTCCAACTTATTTACGCTGAGATCGTTGATGAAGTGAAGAACTGTTTCTCATCGAGAACGAGGAAAAGGCTTTATTTACAGAAATTAAATCAGTCTAATATGACTGCTTGAGAAAAAGAGTATCAGTCCAACATGACTGCATGAGAGAAGTGAATCAGTCTAACATGACTGCTCAAGAGAAGTGTCCTCAGCATTCGCACAACCACAGTTTTTATACACTCGATCCGCCGGTCCTGCGACGCGGCGACTGTTCGTTTACTCATCACCAACTCGCCGCTGCTCTGCAGATCAGTTTACAGACACAAAGGCAACCGCGCTCTGATGCCCGACGACGGCGTTGGCGGGGTGCCGAAGCGTGAGACGCACCAAAATGCGTCGTCCCCACGGCAGCTTGTCCATGCGTGTCAAATCAGCTCCGCGTTGGGGAACTCCGGAATCATTGTTCACACACGCCGAACTAGTTCCGTCACAATGTCGATGGGGCGGGTGGAAGGCGGCGGATTCCAGCGCAAAGGCCGCTTCTTTGAACGCCTCCCAGCTGCAGCGACGGAGAGGGAGAGGTGCGCGTCGTGTCGCCCTGTCGTAACTGTGTGGCAATCTTGTTTCGCAGCTCGCCATTCTTGACACCATTCACATCGGAGGACGCGCGCGACGTCACCGCCGCTTGGTTCCTTGCACCACCACCAGATGGCGCTGGTCTCCGCGCACGCGTGGCAGCGGCATTGCATTAACCTCTCCACAATGCCCGAGCAAAGCTTTCCGTGTCACTGTACGCGGACATTCGATAAACACAAACTCGTCTTTCGACTCTTCATACAGTCGCACAAAGCTTCGCTGTATGTAGATTCCAACTCGTTGGATCTGCTGCAGGTTTTTTTCCTGTTTATTTTATTATGATGGCAAATAAATGTGCACTCTGAGCGAGTTTTCGCTCTCGTCGTCGCCGTGAGTCCCAGCATATATTTAGGTATTTGTATACTGTAGCCCACGTCCTGCTGTATGACACGCTGTATGTGCGGGTTACATTGCCACATTGTTCTGTCACCAAAATTGCTGACACCAGGTCTTACATTCTTGACACATTTTTTCCTCAGAATTTCGACAATGGGAGCCCACAAACAGGTGTCGTGAAACATAACACTGACAGCGCATGCCTTTTCTCCTAAATACCCTCAGGCTATTAAATATTAAAACTGCGGAGCAATATCGAGGCTCAAACCTGAAGGCAACGTCACTTTACTGGCGCGGCAGGCTTCACAATCTCCGGGATCGGCCCACAAAAGAGGTTTGAAACATACCCTATAAGGAAAAGTGTCGGTAATTCGCTAATAAAGATGTTTTGTTCTTACTAAGCAAACGTAAATGGAATTGTCCGATGGCAGGATTCGAACAGAAGATCCCAGTCACAACTGCTCGGTCCTGTGATTGTTTCAGTAAACGGAATAGACCGCCCTTCAGAATTTCTCGTAATCAAGCCAGCGCGTTCATCCGACATACACGTGGGGTACAGTGAAGAGCTCCTTCCTGCCTTCCACTTCGGTGACGTAAAATCGGAAGACCACGATCAACGTATCAATTGTTAGTGACAGAGGTAAGAGGTTAAAGTACAAAATGTCCAGTAGCTGTCTCACGAGCAGTCGCTGTCTCCTAAACATCGATTACTTGGCGCCCTCGCGCTGGGGCACAAGTTGTACGTACCGTTTCATAACAAGCTACACCATACCGTACAACCTTGTGAGACCCGTTATACATTATATTGCACGTTGTCTTTATAATTCTTACTTCTTAAATTAACAACGGAGCAATTTACGTAAGATATTTGTACCGTATATAAAGGCGGATTCATGTTTAAATGCGTGAAACTAGTCAACTCGAAACGCAGAACTAATAGGGCAAACGCAGGAGAAGAGACAAGACACAGCGCTATTTTGTATGGAGGCGACTTTTCTTGTCTCTACACGTGCCTTTGCTTTCGTGCTAGTAGTCCGCGCTCCGAATGAGCCATGCTTGCATATCAATTCGCCCATTTTTCGCTTGTGTGAAACTGGTTTAATCATGTTACTGCTGTCAGTATTCAAGAACATCGAAACTAATTTGATCTAGGCCGCTGTGTTGTCGTTGATGACACAAAGCGAGATAACACCCAAGTCTAACATGCAGCAACGACTTGCCAACCCGTCACCCAGTGTTACATTTTAGGCAAAGAAAATCAGTCTTTGCCCCAGCAAACGTAACACGATGTTTCTTTTTGTCCACTTACATGGACGTTGCGTTATTCGTACCACTGCGGAATCGGTACCACCACGTTCGTATCATACCCAGTAATTGTAGCAACTGACATTAAAAAGCGATTACGCCCCTTAGCTACCTTTGGTGTTTCAGGACTTTCTTGCGCAAAGTTTATGGACACGGGTTTCCGTGGTAAACCTGGTGTCCTTCTCCGCCTGTGTGTGTAACCTCAAATTGAGGACAGCAGTCTATGTATGGCGCTGCCAAATCTTCAAGTGAACTCGGCTAATTCAGTTCGTGTTCCTGAATTACAAACAAATTCGGTATTTTCGGCGAGTCAGTGTACCGTATGCTCTTCTCACGGCCGTACCTTTTGCCAACAAATTGCACCAAATTACACACACACACGGCATATATATATATATATATATATATATATATATATATATATATATATATATATATGTGTGTGTGTGTGTGTGTGTGTGTGTGTGTGTGTGTGTGTGTGTGTGTGTGTGTGTGTGCATGCCTTTGTGGCTATCGATGTGTATACCCCAAATTGATAAACGGTAGCAAATGTTAGGCCTCTTCACGTGTCTCCGGTGGTACACTCTTAAGCAAAATTACACCCTTTGGGTCATATTTTGCCACACAACAATAATCGTCATCTGTCTGGTCCGCATTTCCTTTCTTTAACGCTG
This sequence comes from Dermacentor albipictus, assembly GCF_038994185.2. Lineage (NCBI taxonomy): Eukaryota > Metazoa > Arthropoda > Arachnida > Ixodida > Ixodidae > Dermacentor > Dermacentor albipictus. Next base: position 45,060,664 of record NC_091826.1, read on the forward strand.
CGAGCCCGGTACTTCCATGTCACGAATGGCATGCGTGTTATCAGCATGACAGAGCATTCTCGACAGGAAAGTAGCGAGCGCAGCGTTTTCAAGAAAGGAGATGTAAGCAAGACAGATGACGATTATCGTTATGTGGCAAAATACGACCCAAAGGGCGTACATTTGTTTAAGAGTGTATATAAGAAAGTTAGATTCAAACGACAGTCAAAATCGAACACAAGTCAAGCGTTGCCCCTTACACCAAAGTACAAAAAGAAAAAAATTATTCCTCGCGGAGCGCTCATATTTTACCTACCACCGACGGCACATCGTTATGTATCGAAAGTGAGCGCTTAATCATTCCCCCCCACCCCCCCCCCCACCCCGCAAGTTCCTTTCCCCTCTCATTCCTGTCTTAATTTTTCGTGGTCCACCACTCGGGACTTCGATTTTCTTTCTTTCGTCTTCTTCTCCTTCGTGCTTCTTGATTTCTCCTCTCTTCCGGCCCGGCGCACTCTGGACTATTTGTCTTTCACGGGTGTCAGTCGCCGCTTTGTACCGCATATAGCCGGCCTTCCCTATTGCATTCGCAATAAGCCGAAGACGTCGCTGCAACGTCCGCTTTGTTCCGCGTCATCTGTAATCCCTGCCTCTCGTTGGCCGGGCCGGCCAGACTGCCCTCGCCCTCGCTCCTCCTCCCTTCCTTGACCTTTCATGTCCGAGTGCGTGTGCGTTGCAGTCCCGCCGCTGCCGCGCGCGCCCCCTGACGAACTCGGACGGCGGCTCCGGTTTCGCCGAGGTTGTGTTCCCGGCGACTGTTGGTTTGTGCGCGTCCATATTCGAACGCCCTTGTCCGAATAAATATTGCCCCGCTCTTAGAGCCAGTTTGTTACCTTTTGCCCTCCTGTCTGTCTTCTTTTTGTCACCTTTCGGCTTTTCGGTCTTTTGAGCAACGGTGTAATATCGGATGGACTTGCCTGTCTCGGTCCGCGCGAAGTAGTTTCTCATTTGAGTTGAGATAGCTTGTAGCGTGTTTTAGTCGGCCTTCCTTATTTTGTTTTAATGTGTGTGTCTGTGTAGCGCTCTGATAAGTGGAATAATTATACGTAATGAAAATACACATAATATCTGCCCGGTATAGGTGCTGTAGGAACCCTGTTATCGACGAAACGATTAAATTTGACCGCTGCGAAAAAAAAAAACGGGGCATAAAACGATGTTGAATGTTCAGTACCAACCACACTTAGCGGGAATAACTGGCAATAAATGCATTTTAACTGCTAAGGGCGTGAGTGGCATGCTGGATTATAGTGAAACATCTGCCCACGAATGAAATAATCTGCAGGCCTCTATCGCGTATCCCTGCTCTAATAGGGAATGTGGTATATTCTGGCATTGTGCGTTCCTGCACGTCTTTTTAGACCCACACGCGATGGCGGACGTCATCATACAGCCAAAAGTAAAGCCTGAGCAACGATCTGCTTCACTTCTCCCTATCATCATCTCTGCTGACTACATCCATGCTGTTTGCAAGCCACACTGTAAAAATATGTTGCACATTAAAGGTGGATACGGGTGTAAATATGTCTAATAAACACACCCTTACAACCACTCTGGGTGTAAGCCTGTGGGTTATAGACCGATTTACACACTTATTTACTTTAGGTGTAAGTACGTATGTTATATAGGCCAATTTACATCCTTATTTGCTTTGGGTGTAAGGGCGTGTGTTATATACACCAATTTACATCTTTATTAACTTTTGTTGTAAGGGCGTGTGTTATACAGACCGATTTACATACTTATTCACTTTGGGTGTAAAGGCGTGTGTTACGTAGACGGATTTGCACGCTTATTCACTTTGGGTACAAGGGCGTCTGTTATGTAGATTGATTGGCACCCTTATTCACTATTAAGGGTCTCATATATCTTACAGTGCACCCTCAGCTATATGGCGCCGTTTGTGGGAGTGCAAGATTTCGACCCATTAGAGGGTGTGCTGAAAGGTTTGTTTCATTAATGAGGCGAAGCTTTTAAAGCGAAAGCTTTACTAACCGCGTCGAGCCCATTTTCGCCGTCGCCAGCAATTTGACCTTCATTTGACCGCTGCTGCGCCGTACTCTTGGCAACGCATCGCGCCACTCGCCGCGCCGAGCTCCGCCGCCGCCGCCGGCTTGGCGCATGCGCTCTCCGCAGCTGGGTCGCCGTTTGACCACGTGACTCGCCGCGCGCCTGGCTGAGAGGAGCGCCGCGCTCGCCTAGTCAGTGCGAGCTTGGCCATGGATGAGAACGAGGCCGGGCCGTCTTTTCTGAGCGTTATGCGGGAGCGGGAGGCATTGAGCCTTCATCGCCAAGCGGCGTCTGACCGGCCCCCAGATATCGTCCGCCCAGCTGCTTCACTGGAGAGGGTCCGGAATGCAACAGGCATCGCACCGTCGAGATCTATGTAGCAACCGCGGGAGCGCCCTGTCCGTATATGCTTCGACGCTGCGCATGTTCGCGGCGTCTGTTTACATGTCTAGCACTTGCGCTTTCCCTGTGGCACAGCAGCCGTCGCACCGTCGAACGATGCGTGTCTACCCAAGCCTAATCCGAGTCATGTCTAGCCACCGACCTAGGCAAAGCCGTCATACCTAGCTTAACGATGATTGTGTTCCTAAGTATAATAATTACGGCTAAATCAATGGTTAACGAAGTGAAACCAAGACTTAACTTCGCTTTGCATATCAAGGGTTAGCTGAGCTAAGCCGCAGCCAATTTTGAACACCGCCTGTGAAAGTGACAGTCATTATTGTACAACACTGTACATGAGCTGAACAACGCGTGGGGATGCTCGAGTGCCACCCTCCTACACAGAAAAGGTGATCTAACCCAATATTCAAGCTTGAAGAGGCTTCTTAATGCTTGGTGAAGAGGCTTCCGCATGCTCCTCTAACTGACAAATATTACTTGGCGAGCCTAAGGAATGCAGTAAAACAGGAAGGAACCAGGTGCTTGCTGCAACGAGTAAAAGCAAATGCCCACTGTACAATAGGAACTGACCCGTTTTCACATGTGCCAAGCTACTGCTTTCCCGCGTAACATGTGCACCACTTATAATGAATAGTTACACCAACAAATCTCCATAATAAGTTTTAATCGTTGTCACGTACGTTCCCGACCGGGCTGGTTTACGTCCAATTCTTGGATTTCACCGCGGCTTCCCCTACGGCTGCTGCCGCCGCCGTCATTCTAGTTGTTGTTTTCCTGCCGTGTGAGCCGTATGTGTCACATCGCTTATCGAGCGCGCGCGCGCGCCGTTTTGCATTTGGAACGTGGGCGTGTGATATAGTCAGCGTTACCACTGTCGTTCCCGTCGCACTTGTTCCCGAATCGCACCGTCTTCCTCTGACGTGCCTCAAACATCGCCTTCGTTTCCGGGACACCGCCGCGTCGACGTCACAAAGTGCGCATTCGTACGAACAGCTGTTCTCAACTCGGTAAATTCACGGACGTCCGGTTGGTGTCAGCTGGCTCAAGACAACAAAACGTTACAATAGATCGATGGCTTGCGCCCGTGCAGCGCGAACTCAAAATGGGCCGATTATGATGATGATTATGATGGAGGAGTGCTCTGCTTCGCACCGGAACTGAAATTGCAATTTATATTAAAAAAAAATTCTATCTTTTCCTTCAAGTTTCCAGCTCGCCTGCCGTAAACATCTCAACCGCATTCGTCGCCGCATTACCATAGCTTCGAGTACCCCCTCCCGGCGCCACCGCAATACACGTGCTTATCGACGGTTTTTCAGGCGCCTCCGGTCGCCTCGTCAATCGTCATTTCTCTCGCAACAAATAAAGACAAAGAAACGTATGCCATATACTTAAGGCAATTCGTTCGTCGACGCTCCGACTCTTCTACCTATTCTCTCTCTCTCTCTCTCTCTCTCTCTCTCTCTCTCTCTCTCTCTCTCTCTCTATCTCTCTCTCACTCATTTCATTTCATTTTTTTATTATTATTATTTCACGTCATTTCGTATATCGCACCATTCCGACGTCTCTGCTGCCAGCGCGTGACAGGCAAGCGCTCTTGTTTTTTTTTTTTTCACCTTTCATTACTTTTTCTTCTTTTTATTTTGCCTTAGTTTTGCCTCGCATGGTGGTAGCTCTTCAGTCCGTTGCCTGGAAACTTTATTTCCCGAGCTTCTTAGGAGTAATCACCGTATAACCGTTGCGGGTCTCTTTGGCCTCGAGCTCGGCGAGTTATGCTCCCTGCTCCGAACGGAGTGAGCGGCTTTATTTCCATTTCCGACGCCACGGATCCTCCGGTATCCTTCGCCCGCCCCCCCCCCCAAAAAAAAAAAACTCGTTCTCCGTGACGTGCCTGCGTGGGTGAAAAAACACAAAAATTGCCAGAACTTATCTGCTCCAAATCCTTATGATTTCTCCCCCATTTCTGTGTGTTTTCTTTTTTCTTGACTAAGCAGCGCGTCAACTTGAATGGCATTCTATCCTCCTTCTTTTATTATTAATTCTTGCTTCTTTATTTTCTTTTTTCTGCCTACTTTTCTCGTTAGCATGGCTGGTGGCGCCCTCTTTGATCTTTCATTTCTTTCTTTCGTTTACGCATTTCTGGCTTTGAAAAGCCACGTATCGCATACAGCCCTGGCTTGGAGGCACGAGTTGCTTGTGTTGGGGCAGCGGCACAACAACAACAACAAAAAAAAGCAAAAGGCAGTGAAATAAAGCCGTGCATTTATTATAATCATCATTCCAGACGCCACAATTTCGTTCCCTACGCCGCGTTGCTCGGGCCTGCTAGTTTGTGCAGGCCACGTGTTTTTTTTTCTTCTTGTTGTTTTTGTTTGTTTGTTTGTTTGTTTGTTTGTTTGTTTGTTTGTTTGTTTGTTTGTTTGTTTGGTTGGTTGGTTCGAGTCTCCCCTTTTTCTCGATTATGTTTTCTTTGTTTACTCCATTACGTGGGCTCGCAGGTTTATTTCGCATGCTCCACTGTTCCCGCCCGTGCGTGCTCGTTTTGCCGCGTCCTGGCAGCGAGGCTTGATTTGCATAGCGAGATTTACAAATTAGAAAGAAAGCAGTGCGTCCGTATATAACCTTGAACGGGTAGATAACCGAGTAGCTGTAGTATAAATGTGGCGCCGTGAATCCTTTGTTTTTTTTTTCTTTGTAATACGGAGAACCTCGGTTTGGGCGAGTTAGGTTTGCGTTTATAACGAATGTACCTTTTCTTTCGTACCTCCAACAGGCGCTTAGAATAGCGCGTCGTGAAGAATGTGGGCTGCGTGGAACCCGGGGCAACCTTAACGGTGGATTTCTCATGAGTGCGTTGTTTGTGCGAACTTGGATTGGAGCGCTCACGTGGGCTCGCGCCTCGTACCGAAGCCTAACGCTTACCCCGCGCATGCGCAAGCTTTGTTCGACGTCTCGCGAGCTCTATAAACATTTGTTGTCCGAATCGGTGTAAGATTTAGTGCGCGAAGAGTCTGTTCTATGATATTGGGTAGCACGTTATAGGTGTGCTACGAGACACACTTCTATACGCTATGGCACTTTCCTTTCCTTTTTTTTTTCTTGCTTTGTTCAGGAGCATTCCTTTAGGCATAACACGAAGATATACGTTTACGGCTGCACAAACACTACTACATTGGCTTCGCTCGAAAAGTCCAAAGAGGGAACTATAGTAGAATTACCGTTCCCTATTGGGTATGGGGGATCTCAAGTGCGAAAGTTTCCAATTGGGAATGAACGAATAAGTGATTTTGCACTTAATCAAGGGCTTAATCGAGTGAATAAGTGCTTTCACACTGAGTCATCCCTCGAGGAAGGTCTCGAAGTTTGCCTCCCTTTTTTTCTTTTACCTCTTAAAAAGGCGATGGCTGGGCTACTTCTTGTCTTTCAAAAGTTAGTTTACTCTGTATCTTAGAGAAATAGCTAGTTAGTTAGTTAGTTAGTTAGTTAGTTAGTTAGTTAGTTAGTTAGTTAGTTAGTTAGTTAGTTAGTTAGTTAGTTAGTTAGTTAGTTAGTTAGTTAGTTAGTTAGTTAGTTAGTTAGTTAGTTAGTTAGTTAGTTAGTTAGTTAGTTAGTTAGTTAGTTAGTTAGTTAGTGGCACAATACCTACCCCACCCCTTGTGTGGGCTGTGGGGGGTGATTAATTTAAAGATTCGCACACTTTCGGTGCGCAAACGATCTACAGATGCATTTAATGTTGGTTAAATCCTGTGTGTTTAACCTTCCGTAAGCACTATATTATTCTGATGCACTCCGTAGCGGGTTATGCTATGTTCACACTACGGTCGTAACGCGCGTAACAGCTCTTTTGGCGTATCGAACGTAACGGCTGTAAAAAACGTTAGGGCAGTTAAGCCGGCACCTTTGTTCACATTTACTGCTGCTTAAATTACGGCTTTTACAACAGGCCAATCAAATTTGGAGCTGCAGAATCGACGTCACCAGCGGTCCAATATGGCTCCTGCCAACATGCGAGCGCTGGCCGAGATCGAAGAAATTCACGCTCAAAACAAACTTATAGTCATGTATTCAATCGCCCAAAGACGACGAAGGCGACGCTGAAGGGTTTGGGTGCGCAAGTATTTTCTCCAAGCTCCGAGTTGGTGACGCTGCGATGTTTCATAACATCATGCGCATGTCGCCCCAGCAGTTACACTTCCTTGAAAACCTAATGAGACCACTCATCGAAGTTCGGAGCACGCATCTGCGGCCATCGATTTCCTCGGCGGATAAACCAGATGAACTGAAAACAGTCTCGCAAGGCGCACTGCAAAAATTTTCACGAACACAGCCAATCGTGCGCACGGAATCGCGGAATGGCACTTCCCGCGCCCGGAGCGTTCTGCAGACGGGAGGACAGAAGTGTCGTCACCGGTTGTTGAAAGTCGAAAGCTTATCGGTCATTGGCTGTGTCGCAACGGTCGTAACATAACAGTCGTAAATGTTGCCGACCCTTTAACACTTTCACCCACGATTTTTGCGAGAATTGCGCACGTTGGTACCTCTACGTTCGCAGTCTGAACTAGACGCATACGCTTGTTGCGCTTCCGCTTACGTATGTTACGAAAAATCGGCGCCTTGCGAACGTAGTCTGAACTTACTCGGAATTAATTTTGACCACCTTGAGTCCTTCAACGCGCACCCATTGCACGGTACGCTTGCGTTCTCTTGCACCCCGTCGAAATGCCGCCTCCGCGGCCGGGATTTGAACCCGCGTCCTTGGGCGCAACAGCGCCACGCCAGAGCCACTACGCCACTACGGCAGTACGTACAGGTGCGCGCGTGTTTGTGCCCACACATAAATGCTCTGGTGCTGAACCCGAGGTCGAGGTTTCGGTTCTCGGTCGCGGTTGCCTGAACGCGAACGAACAAACAAAGTAACGCACTGTTATCGTGCTTGGGTTGCACGTTGGAAATGTCCAGGTGGCCGAAGTTAGCGCGGATACCAACAATACACCGTCTGGGTGGCCCGTAGCTCGTGTCTTGCTTTGAGACCTTAACACCATAATTTGAAGGAGAAAAAACTGACATCTCTATATGGCTTACAGGTATCAGGTACTAGGTGGTACTAGGTGCTGCAGCAGCATAACAAGTGGACCGTATTAGCGCACCCGGGGTGTTCCCTTTCGTGAGTCGCTAAATGCAGCAATCTGATTCGCTGGTCTTGAAACCGATGAAATATTACCTCTGGGGTGTGGTTGAACGGGAATCCAAAGAGAAATCTCGCAACACGGAAGATTATTTGAAAGTAGCCGTAGTTTGCCACGAGGGGGGGGGGGGGGGAGCATACAACACGAGCATGCAGTTACTTTAGGTTAGACCCTTGTCGTCGTCGTGATGTTCTTCAGGCTCTCATCAAATTCTCGCCCTAGAGGAGTCTGGATGTGAGACTTCGAAGAGTGCCTGATGGGCAAGTTCACGCACCACTGCTTTTGTCCTTATCGCGAACAACGTCTCTCTCTCTCTTTCTCTCTCTCTCTCTCTCTTTCATTCTCATTTCTCTTCCTCAATGTCAGCCGCCGTGGTTGCTCAGTCGCTATGGTGTTGGGCTGCTGAGCACGAGGTTCCGGGATCGAACCCCGGCCACGGCGGCCGCATTTCGGTGGGGGCTAAATGCGAAAACACCCGTGTGCTTAGATTCAGGTGCACCATAAACAACCCCAGGTGGTCGAAATTTCCGGAGACCTCCACTACGGCGCGCCTCATAATAAGAAAGTGGCTTTGGCACGTAAAACCCCATAATTTAATTTTTCCCCCAATGCTGAGTAATCGGTCATAGCTTTGGTTCATGCCGACGCTCTCCGCTTTTCTTTCATCATAAATGTATCTCTTTCTCCTCCTTCTCGTTCTTCTCTCTCTCGCTTTCGCTCTCTATCTCGCTTTCTCTCTCTCTCTCCCCCATCGAGGCCGAATCGAGGCCATTGTATTTAACCTAATCACTGCTTATTCGGCAAAAGTGAGTTGGCAAAAACTTGGTGACAGATGTGGCTGAAATTCGACATCTAAAATAGGAGTGACGGTGCCTTCGCTCAGGTGTCTGCTCTGAAATTCTTCGCACGGGAAACGTAGAAGGTCAGGCAGACAGGAAAAAAACCGAGAAAACGCGCGCGACGCAAGAAGCAGCGGGTCGTGCGTTCTCTGCGCGAGGAGCAACCGAAGACGTCCGTGTACGCAATTTCGGCTTACGAGTGAGCTAACGGCCGGCGCCGCTTGCCGTTCGCGTTCCGTAGCCTTTCTTTTATCGCACCGTAACGTTTAGACGACCCGATTCGCAACAGACGACGCGCGCTAGTCGTGTGAGCGACGATCTGTCGGCGTCGCGACGGCTGTGCCCCGACGCATTCGGGCGGTGATCAGTCAAGAGCTCGCGCGTCCAATCGGTAAATGGACATCGACTCTGCTGCACGACTGTCCGGCAGAGCTTTGCTGTCACGTCTTTCGCACGCTCTTCTGTTGCTTGCCTTCGTGTTTGTTTGTTTGTTTGTTTGTTTGTTTGTTTGTTTGTTTGTTTGTTTGTTTGCTTACTTTCTTGCTTGTTTGTTTGTTTGTTTGTTTGTTTGTTTGTTTGTTTGTTTGCTTGTTTGTTTGTTTGTTTGTTTAGTTGGTTGGTTGTTTGTACTAACACCGCTTTCCCTCCATTTCTATGCGTTCTTTGGGAGTTACGTTCCCCTATAGATGGGCTCTGGTGTTTTCCGTGTGTGCTTGTTCTATCGAGCCCTCTTATGCTGCCCACTGCGCATCTTTTCGATAACGCATGTGACAGTCATCTTAGCGCGCGAAGAATTCGTTATCGCTCTCCTCAATGTCGGACACATGGCTCTAGAATGCTTTCTTCGGAGTGAATGTGTTTTTTTTCTAATTTTTGTCTATCACAAGTCTGTATTCAGCATACAGGTGCGATTTCAATGATGCTGGAGCGGAAGGGAGGGGGCGGGGGCCGCACTGCATCTACTTTTTTAGTCTTTTTTTCTTTCTGCACTGAGCGTTTATTTGTGGCTATTTGAATAGAGCTGTAGCCTCACAGCTCGATGAATCACAAGGATGGGAAAGATCAAGATGTTACCGCGTAGTGCCCATGCTGTAAAGTGTTTCATGATCTCGTGCAAATTTTAAAGCAGTTCACGGTGTCGTTTTTGTTGAATAGTTCTCGGTACCGGTGCCTGAAAGAACATGTCCAGCGTGAACCCCCCCTCCCCCCCCCCCCCTTCCGCCCCGGCCCTCGTTTTTCTTGAGCGAATCACAAGAGTGTGTAAGTCTGCGTCCCTCTAGGGTCGTCTGCTCTCGGGAACAGTGAGCAGACGACAGCATAGCAAATGCGCAGGCACGTGGTTAGTTAGTGTTGCAGAACTTAGGAAACGGTATAGTCCCGAGCTGATGCAAGAATAGTCTTCAGAATCGAACGGTGCTCTTGGTGCTTCTGCAGCGTTGCATGGTTTCCGCCAGTGAATATTGTCAACAATGTAGATCCGGCAGCTTCTGGCAAAGCTTCTTGCAGTTTGTGCTTTATAGCTTGAGCCCATAATCAATAAACGAATTGGCGGACGTTTCGCTACCGTCTCTCAAAATCCTAGGTTCTATAAGCATAGCGTGCCTTCTTCTACCCTGGTAAGAAGTTGAATTCGAGGCTGCCTAGCTTAGCGACAACGACATCGGGTCCATTACACGCTTGACACTCCTACTGCCATGGCAACATTCATTTCTCAGCAGCGTAGACAAACTCCCAACGTCATGCAGCTAGCGTCTAAACTCAAATATGTTGGTTCTCTTTAAAAAATTCTATTTCCTCTCAATTTCCAGTGCCTCCACCAAAACAATCGCGCAGTTTCTTCCCATCTTTCTTTCTTTTTATTCTTTCTTTAACCTTCTTGAATATGCTGCGTCAACTCTAGAGTGCGCCACAGTCCATGCATAGTAGTCCTAATTTGCGTGGACGCTTGTACCAATATTAACAATAAAAATTTTGTTTATAAAAACAGGCGCGGCACAAGGGATGGCGCAAAAAAGAGACACAAGCACAACGCTTTTCGAATCATGTACCAACTTATCCAAGAGCAGGCTATCCTTAAAAAGAAATTGTTTTTATTGTACTCTTTTTGTACCTAATAGTCTTTTTTAGGTTAACAGCATACCTCACAAGCCATTGTCATTATGTTAACATGTTCATATCCTGCTTCTTGTCTTATGCCTCTATACAGCCACACTATCTCGCCATACACAGCCACCATACCCTTTGTCAAAAACGGCTGCGGTTCCGCTGGCTATTGCATTTGTTGTATGGCATGTCCTTTTGGTTTTTGCTCGTCCCCCCTTGAAGGTTAAATAAAATTGGGAGGATCACGGGTCCGTTCGCCATTTTGTCGGTTCTTATTCGCTCGCAGACTCGCTGCGGGCTCTAGTATTCCACCCCGCCCAAAGACAGGCTGACCAGCCGGCACATCTTCAGTCAGTCAGTCAGTCAATCAATCAATAAATCAATCAATCAATCAATCAATCAATCAAAGCAGTTTTATTTCCACCATTCACGACACACGGGGAAAGTTTTGGCCGAGCTTCCCGCTGCCAATGGTTTTTTTTCTTCCCGTTTCTCCCTTCTCCAGCCTGAGCTCCACTTCCCGTTTCGCTGCCTCTTCCGCCATCTTCTCGCGCTTGCACATCAGCGTCTCACGCGGAGCGCACTTCCGCGGCCGCACATCGAGCCCCGATATACGGGACCGCCATTTCCCTCGTTTCCCTTCTGCTTCGCTTCTCTGAGATCACCTTAAAGCGCAAAAAAAAACGGGAAATCCGCTGACAGCGATGGGCTGAAAAGGGATTTGGGGACCGAACAGGCGTATAGGGAAAGCCAGCCTATCGGCGAATACAGGCGTATAGAGTGTAGTGTCGCGCACATTCGGGAATCCGTTTTGCCGCGTGCGGGGATACCGGCTTGGCAGGCAGCGCGGGAAGCTGTTGATGCGTACGCGCCAGCCACATAGCCGCGGCCGCTAGCTGTCGTAAAAGCTGCCACTCCGATGTGTCACCGAAAAACCTTTGCGATGAAAATCGGCCCCTCCTTACTTCCAACGACGACGACGTTATCCGAAGGAACCTGCCGATGACGGATTCGCGGCGCGTGTTTTCTTAGCTTTACTTATAGTCTCGAAAGAAGGGGACGAGAAAAAAGGGGACTGTTCCTGTTCCCTACTTGCCTACTCCATTTCCTTATTATCTCTCTTTCTTTCTGATTTGTTGCTTGTTTTAGGTGCATTCGTCTGTCTGCTTTTTTTTTAACGGTGTTAAATAGTAAATGCACGGCCTCTACGAGCCCCGATTCGTTTTGCTATTCCCTGAAATCGTCACGTGTTTTGAAGAAACAATGGCGTTTTAACAGTTCGTGATTGAGATTCGGTTGTTATTGTGCGCCACGACATACAACTCTTTGTTTTCTCTCGTTAGTAATAGTAGTGGTAGTATACTTGTGGTGATAAGAGTACTGAGATGTCAACACGTTTAAGTGGCGCCTGCTGTTTCAATTGTCCCTCAAACGAAACCCCGACGCGTTCTACCTAGCTCACTTAGCACACGCAATTTTCACCATGAATTGCATAAGTCACACCTTTACAATTTTTACGCGTTAAGAAACGCATAATTTCCTCAAAGAACCCAATAGGTCTCGCATTAAAGAGGCCCTGAAACGCTTTTCTAAATGATGATAGAATGACCTTACCATTAAAGGATGTCGCCTCACGAATCTCCTGCAGCAGAAATTGTTCAAATCTTTTAAGTGTAAGTGGAGCTTAATGTAGTTATCGCACCGATGTGCGGGCTTTCTTTCTCCGTTTTGTCTCCACTGTCAGGATTGGGGGCTCAATCCCATCGTCCGTGATCCTTTGCCAAGATTGGAGTACGGCATGAATTCGGAGGTAGCTGGCCCATGCCGTCGTCCAACTTATTTACGCTGAGATCGTTGATGAAATGAAGAACTGTTTCTCATCGAGAACGAGGAAAAGGGTTTATTTACAGAAACTAAATCAGTCTAACATGACTGCTTGAGAAAAAGAGTATTAGTCCAACGGGACTGCATGAGAGAAGTGACTCAGTCTAACATGACTGCTCAAGAGAAGTGTCCTCAGCATTCGCACAACCACAGTTTTTATACACTCGATCCGCCGGTCATACAACGCGGCGACTGTTCGTTTACTCATCACCAACTCGCCGCTGCACTGCAGATCAGTTTACGTACACAAAGGCAACCGCGCTCTGTACACAGAGGCAACCGCGCGCGGTGCCGTTCCGGGAACTATCGGAGCCGATCGAGGGTCGCTCGTTGTTCTGCGCCACTCCGAAGCGTGAGAAGCACAAGAATACGTAGTTCCCGCGGCAGCTTGTCCATGTGTGTCAAATCAGCTCCGCGTTGGGGAACTCCGGAATCATTGTTCACGCACCGAACTAGTTCCGTCACACTGTCGAAGGGGCTGGAGGAAGGCGGCGGATTCCAGCGCAAAGGCCGCTTCTTCGAACGCCTCCCAGCTGCAGCGACGGAGAGGGAGAGGTGCGCGTCGTGTCGCCCTGTCGTAACTGTGTGGCAATCTTGTTTCGCAGCTCGCCATTCTTAACAGCGCCTCCATGGCCCGGAAAATCTCGACTGTCTAGCGCTGACAAGCACTAGGCAGGAAGAGAATGGCTGCTGGTCAGGGGGCGATTGATGTCATGGCTCGCAGCGACCACTTGTGCATTGATGTCACCGCCCCAAAACATCCAACAAGGACAGGCAACTGCAAAATGAACCCCACAACACGGCTCTGCGCCGAGATGACGCGCATTGGCTCTCACTTTAGACTCGCTAGGCTTCAAAAAAAACAACAACAACATAAGTGCAGAAACAAAAAAAATGCTACATTTCGCTATGCCAATTTCTGAAGCAAATTCCTGCTGACACATCCAGCAATCATGGAGGGAATCCTGCTAAATGAGAGGGGATGTTCTTCGCTTAATAAAAGTTAACACTAGTAACCCTAAAATTTAGGCGGGACCCTCAAACGCAGAATTCAAATTAGCCTGCTCAAACCATCCGCATTGCTATGCAACTTTCCCTTCTTATATCTAACGGAGAAGTTGTACTCTTGGAGAGTGAGGCTCCATCGGAGCAAGCGGCCGTTTTTGTGTGACATTTGATTGAGCCACGTCAGAGGACAGTGGTCGGTCTCGAAGATGAACTTCGCTCCGTACAAGTAACACGACAACTTCTGGGCGGCCCAAACCAAACAAGCGCATTCCTTCTCTGAAGCGCTGTAGGCTTCCTCCCTTACATTTAGTTTACGGCTGGCGTAGAGGATAGGATGCTCCTCGTTATCGTCGCCGACCTGACTAAGTACCACGCCCATACCTCTGTCGCTTGCGTCGCATTGAACTATGAATTCCTTTGTGTAGTCTGGCGCGCGAAGCACAGGGCGAGAAACCAATAGCGTTTTCAAACTTTGGAAAGCGTTCTCTTTGTCCTTATCCCAGTGTACGTTACTCGGTGCTCCCTTTCGGAGGGCGTCTGTTAATGGACTTGCCAATTGCGAGTAATTCGGAATGTACCGTTGATAGTACCCCACAAGTCCCAAAAATGAACGAACGTCCGTTTTCGTGCGCGGCTGAGAAAATTCTCCAACCGTAGCTATCTTCAGCTCAGCCGGCCATCTCATGTCCTGACCGACAACATGGCCCAGATAAGTAACCTGCGAACAACCAAACCTACACTTTTCCGCTTTCATCGTTAAGTCGACTTTAAACGTACGAAGCCTCGCATTCTTGTCGTAATAGACTTTGGCGTTCTTTTGAGCTATCGCCATGTTCTTTCCGACTAGTTCTTGGGTTGCGCTTAGCCGTTCCAATAAATTTAGCACGTATTCAACCACGGTTGGACTCTCCCCTCTTTCCTCCCACATCTCTCTTAACATTCTCAGTGGAGAACGGAGTGTCCTCTCATACACTAGTTCTGCTGGTGAGAACCCTGTGGCTTCATGTGGAACCGTTCGCAAAGCAAACAAAGTTGCCGGCAGACAGTTCTCCCAGTCCTCCTTGTGCTCGTAACAGAGCGCACGCAAAACTCGCTTAAGCACCGAATGCCACCTCTCTACACTGTTTGACTGAGGGTGATAGACAGAACTGTGTATTAACTTTACCCCGCACTTTTGCAAGAATGTGGAAGTCAGTGCGCTCGTGAATACTGACCCTTGGTCTGCCTGAATTTCGGCTGGAAACCCAACTCGTGCAAACACTGTCAAAAGCGCGTCTACTACTTCGGTGGAGCTGAGCTCTTTCAAAGGGATTGCTTCTGGAAACTTGGTAGCCGGACACAGCATGGTAAACAAGTACCTGTAGCCTGATTTTGTTTTTGGAAGAGGCCCCACCGTGTCTATTACAAGTCGTCTGAAAGGCTCTGTTATTAAGGGCACTACCTTCCGTGGAGCTTTCCAAGTCTCTCCTGGTTTACCAGAACGCTGGCAGGCGTCGCATGATCTTACAAAGTTTTCTACATCTTTGAAACAGCCAGGCCAGTAGTATTCCATAAGCAATCTTTCCTTTGATTTGTTTATGCCTAGGTGGCCGGACCACCCATTTCCATGACAGACTCAAAAGGTCCTCCCTATACTTAGTAGGTGTGACTAACTGATCTAAAATCCTACCCTTTCGATCTCTGTAATGCCGATACAACAATCCTCCTCTCTCATGTATCGTTACGTTGCACCTAGCAATGCCTTCTTTAGCTGTGTCACGTAATTTAGCTAAGCTCTCATCATTCTTTTGCTCAGCTGCCAGTGACTCTCTATCCACGCGTAAGAGTTGATCAAAGTTCTTTGAGGCCGGTGATAATAACGACCCTGTCTCGCTTGTGAGCGCGTCTGCTTGCTCTTCCTGCAGGCTAGAACTCTGACACTCTAGTGCTACGCTCTCATTGAGCTGCTCAGCTGGCAGGCTCTCCTCAACTGTTCTTTTGTCCCTCGGGCCTAGCTCGGATTCGGGTATTGAAGCTATCCCCTTTTCTGCTTCAGCTGGAGGAGCTTGAGCATTTTCAGCCAAAAGCGCCGCGATCTTACGAGCTTGGCCTCTGGTCAATGCCTGTACTATGCCCTCTCCCAGTTTGAGCCCTCTGTCACGCAGTAACTGATTCGAACGATTCGAAAAGATGTAGGGATACTGCAGTGACAAAAATTTGGAAACTGCAGCCTCAGTCTCTAGCTCCCCGAATGGTCCACTGAAGTTGACTTTGGCCATGGGCAGACACACGCTGTGTTCTTCTACAACCTGTTTTATCCATGCTACTTCTCCGGTGAAGTCATCTACCATCACGTAAGACGGATGGACAATGTCCAGCGTGGCGGCACTGTCTCTTAGCACTCGGCATGGTTTTCCATTAACTTGCAGGTCGTGGAGATATGGACTTAAAAGTTCCATATTCTCATCTTTTTCCTCCACGTAGGAAAAAACTACGCTAGACTTCTCGCAGTTTACAGCTATATGTCCCAGTTTGTGGCATTTGTAACAGCGAATTGGTCTAACAGATTTGAATTTTCTTTTCTGTTCTTTTTGTGCGGTTTCTCCGTTAAGTTTCTCCTTGCTCTTTTCTGCGGGCTTTTCCGCCATGTCTACAGGCTCGGATCGTCTAGTTTGCGCACCCTTTTTGAACGGAAATGGTTTCCTCGGTCCATTTCGACCGTCCCAGTTTCCCTCCTCGGCGTTCAACTTTCTACGGGTTGCGTACTCTTCGGCTAATTCAGCCGCCCTTTCCACAGTGTTTACATTACCTCTGTCTTGCACCCACAGTTTCACAGCTTGGGGGATGGTTTTGTAAAACTGCTCTAGACACATGCATTCAATGATCATGTCTCTGCTGTCGTACGCTTCCGCGCTTTTAAGCCAGTCGACTAGATTGGCCTTTAAGCTATATGCAAACTCCGGATAGCCCTCGCTATCTTTCTTGCCTGTGCTCCTAAACCTTTGCCGAAAAGCTTCGGCTGAAAGGCGGTATTTCTTCAGGAGACTAGCCTTAACTTTTGCATAATCATATGCATCCTGCACACTCAGTCTGGCGATTACTTCCGCCGCCTCACACGGCAACATAGACAGCAACCGCTGTGGCCATGTACTCGGGTCGAAGTTCATCTTTTCGCAAGTCCTTTCAAAATTGCTTAGGAACAAGCCTATGTCGGTCCCGACCTCAAATGGCTTTAATAGCCTGTCCATGCGGTACGATTCTGCCTCACTTGATCGTCCCAGAGCGCCTTCACTTCCTTGAGACAACTCCAAACGTTTGCTTGCAAGTTCAAGTTGCATTTTTCTTAACTCGCGATCTTTATCGCGTTCCTCCCTTTCTTTTCTCTCTCGTTCTTCTCTCTTTTTCAGAAGTTCAAACCCCAGTTCAACTTCTTCCTCACTGGCCAGTTCGGAAATGATATGCAATAATTCTGATTTTAGGATTTCCTTACGTACATCTAGGCCCAGTTCCTCACCAACAATCAACAACTCGTCTCTCAGCAGTGTCCTTAATTCCATGACTGCTGCTTTACTGCCTTGATTCTGCTCTCTAAATCTAGCTAGGAAAACACAACCTAGCTAACACACAACAATCTAGCTTCCCTACTGTTCTAAACAGAACAACCACAAAATGAAGCCTAGAGAGTCAAAGCAAAAACCAAGCACTCACCGCAGATACAGCACCATGTCGCAAAGTCCATCCCACCGCTGTCAGCCAGTTGTCAGGATTGGGGGCTCAATCCCATCGTCCGTGGTCCTTTGCCAAGATTGGAGTACGGCATGAATTCGGAGGTAGCTGGCCCATGCCGTCGTCCAACTTATTTACGCTGAGATCGTTGATGAAATGAAGAACTGTTTCTCATCGAGAACGAGGAAAAGGGTTTATTTACAGAAACTAAATCAGTCTAACATGACTGCTTGAGAAAAAGAGTATTAGTCCAACGGGACTGCATGAGAGAAGTGACTCAGTCTAACATGACTGCTCAAGAGAAGTGTCCTGAGCATTCGCACAACCACAGTTTTTATACACTCTATCCGCCGGTCATACAACGCGGCGACTGTTCGCTTACTCATCACCAACTCGCCGCTGCACTGCAGATCAGTTTACGTACACAAAGGCAACCGCGCTCTGTACACAGAGGCAACCGCGCGGGGTGCCGTTCCGGGAACTATCGGAGCCGATCGAGGGTCGCTCGTTGTTCTGCGCCACTCCGAAGCGTGAGAAGCACAAGAATACGTAGTTCTCGCGGCAGCTTGTCCATGCGTGTCAAATCAGCTCCGCGTTGGGGAACTCCGGAATCATTGTTCACGCACCGAACTAGTTCCGTCACAATGTCGAAGGGGCTGGAGGAAGGCGGCGGATTCCAGCGCAAAGGCCGCTTCTTCGAACGCCTCCCAGCTGCAGCGACGGAGATGGAGAGGTGCGCGTCGTGTCGCCCTGTCGTAACTGTGTGGCAATCTTGTTTCGCAGCTCGCCATTCTTAACACCACCTAGCGCGCTGCAAACTGCACAGGCGCCTTGCAAAGCCCTGTCAAGAGGCCTTGCAAGGCCTTGAGGAGGGGCTAATGCCTCGCCCAACAACTGGGCATTTTCATGTTGTTGTTATTGCAGTAGTAGTAGTAGTAGTAGTAGTCGTAGTAGTCGTAGTAGTAGTAGTAGTAGTAGTAGTAGTAGTAGTAGTAGTAGTAGTAGTAGTAGTAGTAGTGGTGGTGGTTGTGGTGGTGGTGGTGGCAGTAGTACTACTACTACTACTACTACTACTAGTAGTAGTAGTAGTAGTAGTAGTAGTAGTAGTAGTAGTAGTAGTATAAGTAGTAGTCTCGTTGCGCCATCCCGTGGTCGCCGCGGTATCTACGCTACACAGCACAGCGATGCGATCTCGTGGGCCACGCGCAGCAGAGACAGCTTCGCGCGACTGGCATCTGCGAGATCAGATGTGCAAAGATGAAATACTTTGTTTATTTCATGTCTCTTTTTGGTATTGCGGACATGTGTGTTTTGTTTTTCAATTATTTTAACCAGGAATTAGCAATTATAGTATTGCCTAGAATGTTCTACTAAATCCGCCAATACCCGTCGGGCTTGCTGTCCCGCTCGCGACGGAGCTGCTGACGACGTTGCCATGGAGACAGTAAGCGATGTTTCACCGTTTCTTTTTTTTTTTTTACACGAGGTTGCAAATTCCCCGCGGCGTGAATATTTCGCTCGCATGTTCACAGTAGTCTCGCCTCGAGATCGGAAGTGTTTGCTTGTTATGTTCACAACGCGTTTCGAGGCCCTTTCGACATTCTTCCACAAACCAGCACTCATCGCGCCGGCAGCTAGAAAAACGGCGCGAAAGCGCAACGTAGATGAAACAGTCTGTTCGAAACGAACGTCGGCGTACGCAAGCCATTGTTCGACACACAAAGTAGGATCTGCGAACTTGAATATTGTCCGTAATTTGTGGCTACAACTTGCTTTCTTTCCCGTTTGTGGCGCGAAGCTGGGCAGATCAAGCACGAGAACAACGTATTACGTTTAGCTCGCATCCCACGACATGCCGCACTGCCGGCCACTCGACAACAACCTGAGCTCCGTTCGTACACAGTCGCACCCGAGTGATATGCATATGCTAAATATGATAGCGAGCGACCGAGGCCTCAAGGACGCATGGGGCGCCCTACAAATCCTACACTTCACTCTATCAGTCTCCTTTGTTCTTTGTTGTTATTTTCATCTTGCTTCCTTTGAAACTTTTGCTATTTTCGTTGTTGTCTTTCGAGATATTCCGTTAGCAGACCTTAAAGAAACCTACCTTCCGAAATTACTTCAGTGGGTTAAAAAAAAAAAAACTACCGTTCAGTCAGTGCAGGGTTTAGCGCTGCTTCCAATATGCAGGCCGGCTCTATGTCCTTGCATCTAGAAGGGTGTTTCTTTTTCTTTTCTTTGATACGGTAATGATCGGGTGCTTTTCCACTCGGCTTTTTGCGCGCGATGTCCCACCAACCTGTCGACTGCTTGCTACCACGAACTTCTACGGCGCAATTCGCGCATGATCAACCATCGAATAAATAAATAACCGTCGGCTCCCTTATTATTTTTTTTTCACTTCGCGTCAATAACCCCCCCCCCCCTCCGACAACCCTCTTGCCTCGACGTCGTAGAGCGGAACAAGGCCGGTTTCACTCGAGGAGTTTTCCAATATTCATGATTGATAACTGGCATGCGCGACATATGCGACCGTAGGCGTTCGGGCCACGCCAGGGGGGAATGTCGTTGCCGAAAAACCTTCTCCGCCGCGCCCCCTGGGCTAACTTCTTGCTGCCTTACAAGACGTCCCGCCCTCCTGCAACAGCCGGTGCATACGACGGTGGTGCCTTCTCAATTTTTTTCGACGTGCTTTCCTTTTATCTCCCCCCCCCCTTTCTTCAGTTTCCTAACGTATTGGCCGCGCTCCATGATTTCTGCCTGATTCTCGTATCAGACCTACGCTCTTTCTTGCCCTTTGTTTATGTTTGTACAGATTTAGTCCATGTAAGGTGCTCCCGTTTTTCTAACCTACGTTGCTCTTGTTTGTTTTTTCTCGTCTTTCGAATATTGCTCCCCATTTCGTCCCTTTTGGGGCCTTTCTTTAACCGGCACGTCACTCCCATTTGCTGCTGGTCCATGTTGCGCCCCATTTTTACTCCTTTTTCGTAACTGCCATTTTCTCTCGCTTTGTCTTTCTGGCCGTGCTTTCGTCCATATTTATTCCTTTTTTCGTTTTCGTTTTGTAAATTGCCCCCTTTTTCATCCCTTATTGTGGAATCTTTTTCCGAATCTACTAATTACTCCCAGTTTACTTATTGTTGATTTCTCATCTCTTTTTACTCCCTTTTCTGGACGTACGAGCTTATTTTTTCTCTCCTGTTTTCTGTTCACTCCCATTCCTGAACCTACGCTTTTTCGTCTGTTTAATAATACTCCCGTCTTAGTCCCTTTTTCTGTCGTTTTCGACCCTATTCGTTACACCCAGTCTGAACCCTTTCGCTCTTTTTATTATTTCTAGAGGAATCGTGTGTGTGTGTGTGGGGGGGGGGGGTAAGAGAGAGAGACCTACGCCTCTTTCTTGCATTATGTTTCTCGCATCTAGTTCTCTTTAAGACCCCGCTTTTTCCGTTACTGCGCTTCAACATCGACGAGGTCGCCGTATTTTCTTTCTCTCCTGCTCGAATACCCGTTTCTTTTTTGTTTGTTCTTTCTTTTTTTCGCGCGGCAACCTTCGTCTGAGTGATCGCGCCCATATATAGAACGCGCCCATATTATACGATTGGAATGTTCCCGCTTGCATGAACGCTCGCCGTTTCTTATCGTATTCGTTTACCCGCTCCGCGTGTCGCGTAATATATTTCTTTTTTTTTTATTTTCCTGCATCTCCTTCCATTTCTTTAGTTTAAAGGGCGCTTGCCTCTGGCGCATTCTACAGCTCGTTCACGTACATATTTTCTTTTTCGCCTGCTGCACGAAAGAGTCCGGAGAGCCATTTGTCTTCCTATTCGAATAAGCGACCATCGTTCGTTGCGGTGCTGCCAAACTTGTTTCCACCGTCGTCTGCTCCATCTTCTGGCGCCGTCTGCTCGCAGTGCCGTTGGCTCCCGACTTCCCCTCTTCCTTTCTTCCTCGCCCGCTTCTTGTCACGTGGAGAGAACGGCGTAATCTCGAAAGAATGCGCGCGTGGAGTTGAACTGTGTTGTGCCTGCTGGTGTCTGTCTGCGTGTGCGTTATTTGGCCTGGCGTTTGGGTTTGTCGCAGCTGCGTTTCTGCGCCGCCTTGTGTATTGTTTAGTTTTCTTCTTTCACGTCGTCCCTCGTCGTGATCGTGGAAAACAGTAGCGCACTCGAAGATTACTTTCTCCTTCCGATTTCGGTTTTGCGTGGCCGCCGATTCTTCGACGATTTCAAGTAAACGGCAGCTGTCTGCCTTCTTCCCTTTTCGTCCATTGGCGCAAAAAGAAAAATATGAAGAATACTTCTAAAGCCGGTTAGACCTCGCCGAAGAAAAAAGGAATTTCGTTGACTAAATTTTTAGCACTGTCACTGCTTCAGTCTCGTATCGTTTTACACGGAAGGCACGTGCTAAGGTTTCTTCCTCGACGCGCCTACATATGTACTTGTGTTATTACCTCAAACCTAAAACCGCCCGCAACGCAAGACAGATGACGATTATTCTTGTGGTGCACGATACGACTCAAAGGCTGTAGTAAACTTTTTTTTACGAGTGTACCCGAATCAAAGAAGGCACAGAAGAGAGTAAAGTGCAAAATGACACTCCGATACACACGCAGATCCGTAAACAACTGCAACTACACAGATTATGAAACGCATACATAAGTTGACCGTTTTACTGGATGAAATGCCAGGTGCACCTGCACGTCGCTACCTATTTTCACTTGCTCCGCTGACTCAGTTGTTGCGGCTTTTTTGCTGCTTCGCGCAAGGTAACGGGAGTGGTTCGAATCCCGTTCGCGACGACAGCATTTCGATAGTGGCAAAATGTAGAAACGCTCGCTCGCACTTATCATACATTCGGCTGGTTCCTACCGTGCTCCCTACTCAGTTTGCAAGCGATGTGCAGCCTTCTCGAGATTGAATCTGAAGAAAGGCCTGGCCCCAACCGAGCCTGCTTGGTTGCTCCCGGAGAATTCGGAGTAACCACGTGATCGGGATTCTGTCGTATACAAGTCGCACGACCAGCTCGAAGGGCAGAGCGGCTCCGGACGCTTTAGAGTGCTTGAAGGCGATCACTCGAATGTATCGTTAGACTTCGGTGCACTCTGAACATAAGCTAGGTAATTCGAAGCCCTCCAATATGTCGTGTCTTGTAACGCCGATATTGCGTTGTGATGTCATATTCCATAAACCAGTCGATTGTTCTTGTTACGCATTTTTCCGGCTGGCAGGGCGTAGCCACACATAAATAACTGCTGCACTAAACCTACTCATTTAGAGTCAGCTACAGATGCCTCACTTTCATTTATGCGGTTAGGACTTGTCGCCGCCCAGACAAGCAGTTGGACCTGCAACCCATTTCGGAGGTTGTTATTCAAAGCCCTCTATTTACGACAAATTTGCACGGCTGAACTGAAAAGAAGAAAAAAGAAAAACGACTACGCGAGACAGACAAGGACGTCGCTATACTAATAGCTCTTGTGGTTAGTACATTTCTTGGCTTAGAAGTTAATCTAAATTTTGAAATTTCGCATGCCAGAACCACGATCTGGTTATGAGGCACGTCGTAGTGCTCCGGATTATATATTGACCTGCTTGGGTTCTTTAACCTGCACCCAGTTCATGGTGCACGGGAGCTCTTAGTACAGCGGCGTCCTTTTCTCTCTCGTTTAGTCCTTTTTTTTCAGCTATTCAAACTTGCCTTAGCTGTGAACCAATTATCTAACGTAAATGGCATTTTGACGTCCTTCTGTGTACACTTTTGATAATAATTGTTTAGTGGATAGTATTGGTGGGAAGAAGTTCAAGCGTGCGTATTGCCTCAGCTAGAGTTTGCTGTTTTTTCTCTGTCCTCCTTCTTCTTACTTTTCTTTATTTTTCTGTGACAGTGACAAGAACTTTATTTAGAGTGTCCTGAGGAACTCGATTGGGGGGACCGAAAGCTCCCCGATCAAGTTGGTGGCTCCGCCCACGACGGGACAGGGAGGTGGTGACTCTCCGCGACGTCGCGGGCCCTCTGGACGGCCTGTAGTTGGTTTGTGAAATCCGAGCTCTTCAGCAAGGCGTCCCACTTGGGCTTGTTATGAAAGTCGGAGCCCGCGTTGTACGGGCACAGCCAGAGCATGTGGTCGAAGGAGCAGCACGCGTGACCGCATTTGGAGCACGGTTGCGGGAAGTTCGGGTCCATCCAACTCAGCGCTCTAGGGGTGAGGTAGGATCTCGTCTGTAAAAGTCTGAAAGTAACAGCCTGAGCCCTGTTGAGTTTCGGGCTGGGGGGAGGGAATTTTCTTCTGCTTAGTCTGTAATGTGATGTAATTTCATGAAAGGTCGTAAGAGTATCTTTGAAGGAGCAATCCTGCGGCAGAGCCGGACCGTTATCTCGGGCGCGGTTCGTGAATTCACGCGCCAGGCAGTTGGCCCGCTCGTTAGGGTTGCAACCCGCTTGGTTAGTTACATCGTTCATGTGCGCCGGGAACCACGCTAATGTATGACCTTCAATGTGTTCTCGCGTAGTAATACGAAAGGATCTGTTGACGATGTCGGCTGCGTATTTACAGACTAGAGCGGACGAGAAAGCCCTAACCGCCGTGCGCGAGTCGGAGAAAATCGTCGCTGGGCCTTTTGCGGCTTGAAGAGCCAAGGCTATCGCGGTTTCCTCCGCCTCATTCGCGTGTTTAGCGTAAATTGATGCGGCGCTGATAAGTGTACCGCGTGCGTCAACGACCGTGATTGCAAACCTGTCTCCGCTGCCATATTTGGCGGCGTCGACGAAGAATGCGTCTGCCCCGTAAGGATCGATTCGTCGAAGGATGGTTCTAGCCCGCGCTCTTCTGCGACCTTCGTTATATATTGGGTGGATGTTCCTCGGCACGGGCTCAACCTTTATACCTTCACGGGCTAATTTAGACAGGGAGTGTCTGTCGAGCGGTGCCTGTATAGGGAGCTGACCAGCTTCATCGAGAATTTTGATTCCCGGCTTAGTTGACGAAAGCCTGGAGATCTGTGCAATAAACTGCGCTTCAATTAATTCGTCTGTGGTATTGTGAATTCCGAGTTGAAGTAGTTTTACTGTGCTAGCGGATTGTGGGATACCGAGTATTCTTTTGATGCCGGACCTGGTGAGCGTGTCGAGTTTGTTCCTTTCAATTTTGCTCCATTTGAGGTGCGGTGCCGTGTAAGTAATGTGACTGATGAAGAAAGCTTGGAAGACCCTGAGTAGGTTGTCCTCCTTGAGTCCCCCCTTTTTGTTTGCGATTCTAGTTATGAGTCTTAATATGTTTTTCGCCTGCGCACCCAGCTTGTTTAGAGCTTCTGCATTACAGCCTTTGGCGTTGATTAGAAGTCCTAAAATTTTGATGGAGTTCACCCTCGGAATTAGGTGCCCTTCTCGTGTTGTAATTTTGACTGGCAGCGTTTCCAGAGGCTCGAGGTTCCTAACGCCCTGCCTCGACTGTCTGTAGAGGAGGAGTTCGGATTTGGTCGGTGACAGCTTGAGACCCGTGCTTGTAAGAAACTCTTCCGTTACATCTATGGCCGCCTGGAGAGATTGCTCTAGATCGGCCAGAGATCCCCCCGGGGACCGGATTGTAATATCGTCTGCATAGATTGCGTGGCCTATTTTTGGGAGTGCGGCCAGCCTCTCGGACAGTTTATGCATGGCGATATTAAATAGCAGCGGGGATAGGACCGAGCCCTGAGGGGTTCCGCAGTTGCCCAGTTCGTAAGGACCGCCCGAGATTGTGCCCAGTCGAAGGAACGCTGTCCTTTCCGATAGGAACGAGAGAGTGAAATTAAAGAATTTCCGCCCTAGGTTGAGATTGGAAATTTCGGTCAAGATGTGTTCATGAGCTACCCTATCAAAGGCCTTAGTGAGGTCGAGTGCAATGATAGCTCGTACGTCCCGCGTTTCGTTATCGAATATAGATCTTTTCAGGAGGAGCATTGCGTCCTGTGTGGAGAGTCCCTTTCTAAAACCTATTAGATTATGCCTAAATAGTTCTTGGTTTTCTACGTGTTCGACGATTCGATTGTGCACTGCATGTTCTGCCACTTTGCAAATGCACGATGTTAGAGAGATGGGACGCAGGTTACTTATGTGCGGTGGTTTCCCCGGTTTGGGGATGAGCACCACCTTGGCGGTGCGCCATTCCGACGGTACCTGCCCCGAGCTCCACACCTCGTTTATCTCTGCCGTTAGGATTTCGATGGCTTTGTCGTCCAGGTTCCGGAGGAGCTTGTTGGTGACCCCGTCTGGCCCCGGGGCCGATCTTCCATTTAGGTTGAAGAGTACGTCTCTGATTTCTGAAATCGTGAAAGGTTCGTCTTATTCTGGCCTGTCTAGCCCCGTGTAAGCCGCTCTCACGCTTACGCCTTGCGAATCTCCTTCCTTGACGGGTAGGTAAGTTCGCGCCAGGTTTTTCTGTACTTTTTTTTTTTGCCTATCTGCGCTATCTTCGCTCACGAGAGCTGTTCGCCCCCTTGTAGCTTTTATATGCTTCTCCTCGTAACAGGCTTGCCTACGGTAAAGTACTCTTTGCAGGGTAGTTTCTTTACAGCATTAGTGACGAAGGTGACCTGCTGCGTTATCCGCTTAACATTTTGTCTGTGTTATCAAAGTTCTAGTGTATATATATATATATATATATATATATATATATATATATATATATATATATATATATATATATATATATATATATATATATATATAACGACAGCATAACGATTCCCGCAGTGCGCGGAATTGGCGCAGTTGTTTGTCAACACTAACTCAAGTTGAACGGTTCGTGAAACTTCATGCCGTGGTGCTCGGTCCATTTGTCCTGCTTTTCTGATAAATATATGACCAGAGGACGCAAGCGCGCAAACAGAAATCTCTTTTGCCTTTCATCGCTGGCATCGTTCAACTGGCCACATAAGCACACTACTTGAATTATACTGAACCTTGTTTCCGTCAAATTTTAAGGTTGGTCAAAAGCCCCGAGAGGTTCTTCTGAAGGCACACATGCGGAAACAGCACTGCAGGCTCTCGGTCACTGTCCGAATAACAAGCGCATACCGCGAATCGGTTCTTTCTAAAGCGATCCGGCACAACGTACGCAGACGTGAATCTCAGTGTGTCTTTTGTTTTATGGTATTGTGTTCACCTCGGTACCGTGAGCGCCGAAGCATTCGTAAACAACAATTCTGCTACACCGCTATGTAATAAACACACCTTGTGTTTTCATCGTTTATGTGCTTCGAAGAACACGTGGTAAAAGAAATCTTGTTGCGTGTAACACCTCAAAGGGGGAAAACTGGAAAGCGTTGCTAACTACTTCAGCCTCCGCACGCTACTCCCTCACTACTCCACAATACGCTTCGTAGTTACGATGAAAACAACATCACTGTCCTCACATCGCCGCAAGGCGCCGCGTTTGTCTTCGAGAAGTGGCTGTGACTCGTTCTTCGTCGCGTCGCTGCAAGGCGTCTACCATGACAGTATGGTCAGCTCCCGGCGCCAAAGTCTCTCGAATCCTGTAGACTTAAGCCGATTTCATGTCCGCTCCACGTCGTATAGCTATTCATTTTTGTTGTATTTTTAAAATTGCTATTAGTGCTTTTGTTTTCTTCCTACGTACAAGAATTGTGGACGAAGGCAGAAGACATGTTTGTCTCTCTCTCTCTCTCTATCTATCTATCTATCTATCTATCTATCTATCTATCTATCTATCTATCTATCTATCTATCTATCTATCTATCTATCTATCTATCTATCTATCTCTGTCTATCTATCTATTTATCTATCTCTCTCTCTCTCTCTCTCTTTCTTTCTTTCTTTCTTTCTTCTGGGCGGCGAGCCTCATTGCTGCCTTTGTGGAACTAGACGTTGGAGGGCGCCTGCCGCACAGCTTCAGGGAAGTCGCCATGCTCGAAATCTCGCTGAGTGTTTGTTGGATTTAGTGCCCCTGATGGTCTCTTGTCTGAAAGAGCCAGGACTATCGCTCTGTCCCTTCCCGCGTGTCATCCAATCCTGCTTATTTGCTGTTGTTTTTTTCCATCCCAGTTTTAATTTTGTCGTAGTCATCGCCATCATCAGGCTATTTTTGTCCAGTTCGGAACGAAGGCTTCTCCCAGCGATAAACTCACTGTCTCCAATTACCCGTGTATTGCACCAGCTCACCACCGCCAACGCCTGCGAATTTGCTGATTTCGTCGTGATAGTACGGCACCGCAGTTTGTTTAAAGGCGTAGAAATAAGATGAGACCTTCCAAATTATGGAGTGCTTAGCCTAAATCCAGAGTAGCAGTTCGTATTCGGACTAACCGAAAAGCGAGGCATTCTTATTGAACGGTTGAGAATTGATGCGCAGAATTTTTTTTTAGTTAGC
Organism: Dermacentor albipictus; assembly: GCF_038994185.2. Classification (NCBI taxonomy): domain Eukaryota; kingdom Metazoa; phylum Arthropoda; class Arachnida; order Ixodida; family Ixodidae; genus Dermacentor; species Dermacentor albipictus. Next base: position 45,088,212 of record NC_091826.1, read on the forward strand.
TCAGTACTGCTCCGTGTGCAGAAGAGGAGAAAATAACTTTATTGATAGTACGAGAAAGAAAAGTTGGCTGGTCTTCCTGCTGGTGCTTCTGTCCAAAACACTAGCTCTATCGTGCAAAAGAATCGCTCCGAACATTCTCCGTTTGGACCTGACTTTCTCCCCCGAGACTCCAAAAAGTGCTGTTATCCTTTTTAGTTGAACAGAGGCGTCGGCCCCATTTGCCATTTCTTTTTTTTTCGGTAATCTTCGACACTTTGAAGTGAGTTTGTATTACGATATATTCCCAGTTTCAATAGAGTGTCATTTTTCAAGCATAAACGTCAGACCTTTTCAGCGATCGCTCGCTTTGCGCTTGTCAGCATAGCGCACTTCGAAAGCACTTCGTTATTCGAGGGTCTAGAATAACATCACTCGGCCGAGATAATGCAACCTTGTTGCCCTCTTTTCTGTGTCATGTTGGCACGCAAAGATCGAGTATACGACACAAACGAATGTAGCGGGAGCAAAACATGGTTACGAGACTTTTTTTTTTTTCAGAATATTTATGTTGACCCTGTATGTGAGATTCCGTAAGCAGGCTTTCCCACACGTCCAGCTCCCCCTGCGTTCCCGCTTGTAGTACAGTTGAAGGTGAGGCGCACTTTTTCGGAGGCTTGGTGTTCAGGCGGGGGGGGGGGGTGGAGGGGGGGGACGCGATGGGCGGCAGGAACGATGGCACCTGCCAGCATGCGGACGCCTCATTTGCCATGGTATTCCGAGGTCCACCGTCTTGGTTAGAGAGAGAGAATATTTAGTGGCAGAAAGGTGGAGAGGTCGGCCTGAGTGAAATGCCTCTAGCCGGCTACTCCACGCTTGGTACGGGGTTTGGGGAATAACAGAGTTAAGTCAGAAAAGGTGCGTGGGGAAGAGCACTTGCCCAATTTCGCGTAGCCCCTTATTGGCTCACCTAATGAATAGCACAGGAAATGCTTCTAGCGAATGCAATCGCCTACGCGCAAGGGATCATCAGAGCGGTGGCGGAAGGAAAAAGAATCGAGCCGGTCACGGAAACGGGAGCTTGAAAAGAAATGATAAAGGAGAGAAAAGGAGGCTGAGGAAAGGGGGTGGAAATGAGGGAGGGGGTAATGTGGCCGTCGGTGCGAAGGCGAAAGGCGAAGTCGTCGGCCGGGAGCATTTGCGAAACGAGTTTCTTGCGGCCGACCCGCCCGGTCGTGGGCCCCTTTCTCTTGGCGGGCCCGGTCGCGTCGACGGCGGAATAGATGACCGCGGGATTTGGGAGGGCTGAAAGTCCGCTCCATCATCGGCCGGCCGTCCGGCTTTGGATTCGAGGCCCCCGCGCGCCCGCCTTCTCCGGCGCCGGAGTACGAGAGGGCCCGGCCGAATCCGGGTATATTCACGAAGGGTAAGCAAAACCTTTCGGGAGACGCGGAGCCACCGCAAAAAAAAAAAAAAGCGACAGTAAGAAATAAATAAAAGTAGAATGTGCCAGTTCGGGGGTAACACGTTTCGTGCTAGTCTACATTTCGTTTGCGCGCTTTCGATCTTCCGTATCTTGGTTATTTTTTGTTTTTGTTTTTTCGAATTTCATGTCTTTAGTTTCGCCCGATGGCCTGTGGGCAACCCATTCTCTCCGTCGTTTACTTTCGGTTTTGTTGTTTCTTTTTTGTTTATACTGTTCCGCGGCTTGATGGAAAGACCTTATTCGCTCTGATGGCGTCCCTCCGATACGCCTGGTCTACGTGCCCGGATACGTTAGCCTACGTTCGTGCTCCATATCCGGGATAGCGAGTAATGCGGGAGTCAGGGGCAGGGAGGGAGTGTGGGGACGACGGAAAAGGGAGCGTGGGCGTTGTGACAGCCCGAGGCCCCGCTTTGGCCGGTCGCAGTTTTGTTTTCCTTCGCCGTGGGTATGTTTGCGCGGATGATGTAGGTGTTGCGTAACTCGAGCGCCGTGAAAGAAATGCGGTCGTAATAGTATTGCTGTTGTTCGGTTTCCCAGCCTCCTACGCCATATTTTTTTTCACCGATGCCTTATCCATAAGATGACGCCACGCCTTCTCCGAAAGTTTCTTCGTAAGCGTTGCGTCGGATACTCGTCATATATGCTACTCGCCCTGTTACTTTGATGACGTCCTTGTGGCATTTCTTCGCGTAAACAGCCAAGTAATAACTAGAGTCTTGTTTGCTGAGGCCGGTACACTTCGTGCTGCTGTTCGCGCGGGTGCTCCCTCTTTCCCTATTTGTAGTTCCTCTTCCCCACAGTGTAAGGTAAAAAGACCGGGCCCTCGTGAGGTCGACCTTTCTACCTTTCATCTCCTTGCCGTCTCTATTATCTCTCTCTAAACTTCTTTTCGGTAAACTCCGCTTGAAGATTCTTCCGACACCAAATTCAGGGCTGGCATGTACTGTAAGGATTCGTTTGGCGCAATTTTATTCGCTTTTTCTTATCGTTCACAGCTCGCGGCAGGTAGATCTTCGTGATAACGCAAGCATAGCCGCGGCTCGGACCACTGACAACGCGTGAAAAAGTAAATGGATGGAATAGAATCGTTGCGCTATCCGCGTCCAAGGGTGCTGTCAGTATCCGCCATGTTGTCGAATTGAGCCATTTTAGCTTTTCGAGCCAATCAGCGAAGTCGAATAGTAGCCCTGTGGGCCAATCAGATTTAACAAGGGGGCGAATTTAACAATGTCCAGATTAACCCTCGAGGCCTGTGTTGGACATGATATCGTGCCGCTTACTTATGCTCATCGATCACCGCTTCCGGTGCATGTTCACGAACTTGGACTGCAAAAAAAGTTTGCTATGGCATTCCTTAGTAAATCAAGTTCTTGAAGCGGCGTTGTACTATACTATAGCGGCATCTAGCGTTCACTGAGCAATTTACGGCCGTTGCCTCCGAGATTCGCTTGCCCATCTTTGAGTCTTATTGTTTGTGTGTGCATGTGTGTGTGTGTGTGTGCGCGCGTGCGTGCGTGTGTGCGTGCGTGCATGTGCGTGTGTGTGTAGTTAGGCATACCACACGCAAGACGCTTCGAGCAAGATGACGCGAACCAGTCGAGACATTACGTATACCGTGATACCGCAATTAAAACGCCAGCCGAGCGTCAATCCTGGAGGCTCGTATTACGCATAATGCGCTTCAAACAAGAGTCGCCCCCAAACCACTGGCGAACACTATGAGTGAAAACCATCTAAAAAAAACTGAAGCAAAAACTTCGGGCGTTCATATCAGCTTTAGCTGCCGTCCCGCGCCTGTCCTGCACAAACGTTTTGAAGAACTACTTCTGTGGGTAAGTTTCGCGGTAGACAACCGTTTTCGTTGCTCGTGAGCTGTGATTCTACCTTTTTTTTTTATCCTCTTCTTTCCGAGGTGAAAGCCGGTCTAAAGAAATCAAATCATTCTTTCAATTGAAGGTCCTGGCCTGATCTGCCGGCCAAACGTTCCGACTTCTTTGTTATATGTTATTGCAATTTTCTTCCGCATCCCAGTGTTTCCCCGGGTTCCTATTCCGGCGACAAAATCCATTTACGTAACGTCCCGCTTGCGGCGTCCACTGGTAACGCTTCCGTCCCCGTTTATTCAGTTCGTCTCATCCGATGGTCGTCGAGCGTGTAAAAAGGAAAAGGAAGAAAAAAAACGGAATTTAAGAACCGGCGCTTGTCACAGTGTTCCGGCCGTGCGTCCCATGCACCCTAGGCCCCGGTCAACGGTGCGCAGATTTCAGCTACGAAGACCTATATATACAGAGCAGTGATAATGATAACGGACATAGGACATTCTAGATCGGGTAAGCGATTTGCGCCTCCACCCCCTCCCCTCTTGTCGCTAAAATCTAGTATCCGTTTGCACCTTTTTTTTTTGCCACCCAAGCTCCCTCAGTACTCCTATTCTGTCTCCTTCACTGGCCATGACTGTTCTCGTTGTTCTTTTATTCGTTTTTATTTGTTTCCTGGCGACGCTGATGTGGCGTATAATGCGACCATTTCTTCGCACTGGCTGCGTCTTTCGTCCTGTCCACTGCGGAGGGCTCCGGGCAGTGCTTTCGAATTCTGCGCTTGCCATTGCAGGTGAACGAAGAGAGGGATTTAAAAAAAAACGAAAGAAACTTTTATAGACTGCGAAACGACATCGTTCTCCTTAAGTTCGCCTTTCGCTTCATACATTTATGTTATCGCTCTGTAGGAATGAGAAATGAAGCATGACGTACGTATGTTCGAAAAAAAGACAAAGTTGGAAAAAAAGAAAGCGAGAAAAAGAAAACTGAAAATGTATGTGTAGAAACGCCACTGCTACTACTCTTTCATTTCCCGTCTTTTTTTTTTTCTCTCTCTCTGTCGTTCTTCCGCTGCTCTTGCAAGCATCATCTATTCGTACCGACCTGCTAGGTTTTCAGCGTTGGGGACAGAAAAACGCTTAACAAATTTTGAAAAGTCTCCCTCACTTCCCTCTTTTTTTCTTAGCTGCTTATATGCATCTACTTGTCCGCCGCATCGCCTTGACGTCAGCGCCGCATCAAATGATTTTTTTTTCCTGTCGCTTGAAACGCGGAGTGTCCTTTGCGCTCCCGAAAGTTCCCGAAAAACGTTCGCGACCATCCCTAACGCTTCGGGCCCCCTTTCCTCTGCCATCCCTCTCCACCGTCCCCGTTTCCCTACGTCCTCCTCCTAACCACCCACCGTCCATCCGTTCGTCCATCTGTTCGTCCATCTGTTCGTCCATCCGTCCGTATATTCTGTCCCTTCCTCACGACTGTCGAATCGTTCCATTCGTCTTCGTAAGTAAACTCGTTGTTGCTTTCTGCCACGCGCGTCTCCCTAAGAAAAAAAGGGGAAGAAAGTAGAGTTCCGGTCAGCGTGAAAACAGTGCGATTCGAAAAAAAAGGGGGGGGGGAGAAGCCGGCAGAGCGCGACATTGCACTGGATGTTCCCGATTCCATGTCGACGTTTTTCCCCTTCCTTTTCCATCTATCCGTGCCGTTCCTTTTTTCCCTCCTTTTTTTTCTGCTCGCTCGCTCGTTCTTTCTCCGTCTCGCCAGTCGGTCGCTTTGTCGCCGTGCCTTAACATTTGACTTGCCTTTGGCAGCGGGTGACCCGTCTTTGCTTGCAGCTATCGCGAATATCCATTACGGTTCCTTGTCGCAGCTGACGGAGCGTGGGGACAAATACGGGACCGTCGTGGAGATCACAGAGACGTTGCTTAGCGCAAACACTTGGACACACGAGCCCGGGTCGTGACACCAGTAGACGCACGGATCAGGTGCGCTACGGTGTAAGCTGAAGTGCAGGCGCAGCGAGACTTACTTGTGGCGCACGAAATGACTTTACCGGAAACTCAACCGGTGACGCGTTGTGTTGTGCGGGCGGGGGTCAGTCTGTTTCTTTATGGGGCGTATTGTTTTCATTTTCTCCGGTCTTCAGTCTAGCTGCCGTGTTTGTGTTGTAGTACGCATTCAAACCGGGTTACCGCGAGCTGCTTAGCGTAATAAGAATAGTTCGTTACTTGATGGTACCGCGATACATCATAACCTTAATAGAGTCGCTCGGCACGTTTTCGTATTTTGTGGGCTGTGTTTGAGGCTCGGAAAAAAAAAAGAAACGTTTATTTACCACTTATTGAGTAACAACAAAGCTGGATCGCGATTTCAGGACGGGCTACGCTTATCTCATTGACACTTTTGCTCTGAACATAATATTTGAGAAGCTGATCCATTAATGATCACTGATTATCTAATTAGGTAAAATAACGAAAACAGCCTGATTTGCTCAAAGCGACGGCAAGCAACATCATCTTGGTCCTGTCCGTCTACGTGGCACTTAATTTTAATCTTAATTATCATTAGTACTCTTTTTTGCAAGTTGCCTAGGACACCCAGTATATCGAGTGTCAAGTGCGTTATAATGGCATTATGTTTTAGTACAGGTTGATAAAGAGGTTTTGAGCGCCCCTAATATAAACGCTAATTCATTGTAGATGGTTTTATTACAACGTGTTTGTCCTCTTCGGTGAGGAAACATTTCGCATGTACTAACACTGGTGGACGAGACGCTGAAGCTGCAGGTTCTTGATGGGCGTCAGCAGACAGGAAAGTAATTACTTGCGTCCTGCTTTTAGTCGCCTTGTCCTCGCGTGCGGGGTTTCGTGTGCAATAAACACCGGATTCAGATCTGTCCTGAAGGCGGCAAACAAAAAAAAAAGGAATGTTGACCCAGTGCTCCGGGAATCGGTTTAGGCGAAGCCTTCCTTGGCGTTTGTGAGGAACGCTGATCTTCGTTAACGACCGTCTGCAAGTTCAAAGCAGACGACCAAGTTCAAAGCAGGCGGCAAGTTCAAAGCAGACGGCCAAGTGGCGCGCATTTCCACCGGTAAAAACTTCGTTCGATGTAAACGCGTCGCACTCCAACGAGCAGGTCCCACGCATGACGACGAGCTTCGTCCGAAAAATGCTGGCGAACGTCACCTTCACGTAGGATCGAACACCTGGCGACACAGTCTAACTGCCTAAAGTGCGCTGCTCCAGCATCTTGTGCAGCCGTCGTTCACCATCCTCTGCGGCTCTGCCCAGGAAACGATTGGGATACTCGAGAGAACACGCTTATAGCGGTCAAGTTACGAACGAGTCACACAGACTGTTTGTTATAGGTTATAAGCCACCGCTGTAATTTCTTTCCGAGGAGATCTCTCCCGCGTTCTCATTTAAATACAATTGTGGGGCACGAAGAAAGCCGCGCGAGGAAAATTGACACGCGAATGAAATGGCACATAAAACATTCCTAAAGAGACGGTTTCCTTAGGACCTTCTTTTTTGTTTTATTATTATCCTTACTCTCTCTTTCTCGGCACGCCATTGTCCACCTGCGTCTCGGCGCCTCCGCAGTAACACCAAGAGCAGCACGAAGGTAGCAAAAAAAAAAAAAAAAGAGGGACAGAAGGCGGAAGCGTTTTCGTGGCCCAATGCGTCCCGGGTGGGCCATCGTCGCCAGAGCGGAAGTGTATTTGCGCCTGTTGCTTCCGGTCTCTGTCGCATTCTGCTGCTCCCGTCGTTCAATGAGCACGCGAACTTGGCGCCCCCCAGCGGCAAGTCGCCGCCTCAATTGCGGAGTAGATTGCCACGTAGGGGGGAGCCCCATTTGAGGTCGTTATGGCCGCATCGTTTTCTCTCTGAATGCTTTCTTTTTTAATCCGAGAGGTGACTTTTTCTTTTGGTTTTTTTGTTCTAGAAACGAATTAAGGCTGCAGGACGACATAAAAATAAAAACGAAACAACACAGGCAGTGACTACTAAGGGGCAGTTTAGCCGTTGGAAATACATGTATACGCATGACAAATTTCGAAGGTGTTGAAGATACCTGACGTCACATCTGCCTGTCGTCGAGAAAGATTGTGTAACGAAAAAACGGCCTACCGGCATCAGTGACGAAGCCAAGTGTAAGATGTCGGCCAGATGAATTAAACTTTCCTGTTAGACACGCTTTTGATTGATTGATGCAAAGGAAGAAAAAATGTCATCCACCTGACTATATGTATAGCACGGACCTACAAAGGAAAGGTATCTATTTTTTCTTTCGCGGAACTTATTTCCCATAGTCACTGTCCCAGTGCGCCGACTTGTCCGTTATTTTCGTCTCGCTCTGCGACCCGCTAGCCTCAACGTTTGCTCAGATGGCAGAGCGACCGCACCGGAAAGGCGTTGGTCCCGGGCTCGATCCCTGTGCCAAGACGAATCTTTGTTTCCTTTGTAGCTTCGTGCTACGGTCATATCACATTTTTGTTGTTCTTTTTTGTCAGCTTGCTTCTCCTTGCAGGCTTCCCTATACCCTACTTGGTGTTTTCATTTCCACATGGCTTGTGGAGGATGTGTAGTACATGAACACTGTATGAGGCAAAAGTGCTGACGTTTGCTGGCGGGTAAACATAAACATTGAAAGAGGTTGCATGCCGCGCAGGATGATTATCACCGTTGATTGTGCATGATTGAATGCCCGCCGCTTGACTGGAGCTTTGTTTCGCGAGGATTTCGACGTGTGCGTTCTCCATTATTTGCTTTTTTTTTTTTACTTTGCGCCCCCTTCGGAATGTGGCCGCTGCGTCGTCCGTTCGCCGTAGTTGCGGAGCCACCCAGCCGGTTTTTCCTGCCACATTGCTGACGGGGAGTTCGATGTGGACCATTTCGAATTCCGCATTAGCCGAAGTGTGATTTACATTATTTAGCCTTTAAACGTATGTTGGCTTGTAACGCAAGCAAGCGATGAAAACATGTGGAAAAAAATATTCAGGACGCTTTGCGTGCAGGGGGAAACGTCGCAACGTATTTGAGTCGACCACACCGAGATATTGCGGTGACTGTCTCCGCTCCGCGATAGCAGCCGTCTGCTCGAGAAGTTTGTCATTATAGCGGGTGACGCAAAACGCTAGAAGCAGGCTTTTTGTTTTTTCTTTTTTCGCCATTCGTTTGATCCCCTTTCCCTTCCCTACTCCGGGAGGCCGAACTCTCCCGTTCACTACACCATGGACCCGAGGTTAGACAGGCTTGGAAAACAGCGAGGACGTGGAATGAGAAATACACGGTGGTGGCAAGGGTAGGCGGCGCCTGCTCTGGCGCGCCTGCTTTATGTCCACTTCTGCGACGGCGTCCGCCATCTTTTGTGGCTCAAACGAGGCGCACGGGGAAGCCGCACTCGCAGAAATTCGTATGTCATCCGTCGAGGGACGACAACATGTCGCAAAAGTTCAGGGCCACGCACGTCGCAAACAGGCAGCGGCAGAATTGCGACGTGGAGTTTCCCGTGTTAGCGAACGTGAGCGAATGCAAAAAATAAAAAAACGAAGAAGACTAATACGAAAGGAAAGCGCAATACAGCTCAAGGCGAAGCCATAGAGGGAGGGTGGGAGGCATCAAGAGTGATGGGCAAAAAAAGAAAAGTGTGATGTGTAGGCTTGGGAAAACGCTGAGATCACTGGGAAGAAAGAGGAGTGGATGACAAAGAGACGCGCCGGAAAAAGAGTGAAAAAAAAAATGGGAGTGGGCGGGAGGGTAGTTCCGATCGCGGAGATCAGCGAAATAACTTCCGTGCCCTGCGGTGTGCGCTGCGAGAAAGGAGCTGACTATGCGCTTGGGCTCCGAGCGAGACGACAGAACGCATTTCACGTTCTTTCTTTCCTACCTCTCCTTCTCTCACTCTCTTCCCTCTCTCTTCTTACTTTCTATCTCTCGTTTCGCAATCCCACTTTCAATTTTTACCTTCGACCTTTTTACCCATCTTGTGGTTTGAGATCCAAAGTCTTGCAAACGAAATACAAAAAAAAACATTTTTTTTAGGAAAAGGACCACGTCAGAAGACCTGGGTGGCGGGACCTGTTTCAGGCGAAGTTGAGACGTGGTCGCGCCTTGCAGATCTCGCTTCTCATTGCCTTTGGCGGGGAAGCTCCCCCGGCTCCTCATCCCTTATTCCCTGTCCCCTTCCCTGACGTCGTCTCCCTCTTTCTGTGTCCCTAAAACCGAGCACGCGTAGCGAGTGTCATCTTCTCCACTCCGCCCGTCCGCCTCCCCTCCCTCCTCCTCATTTTTTAGCACTCCTCACGCTTTCCACCGACGTCGTCCTTTAGGGACTGCCGCGTCTTCTGCGGCACCGAAAGACGTCAGATCCGTTGGATATATGCTCCCCCAACATTATTTCAGTCATTGTTCCTTTCTTTTGTCGCTGTAGTTGGCTCTACCTCACTCGTTCTTTGTCCACTGAGACGTTTTTGTGTGTGTGTGCTGTTCGTCAAATTCTTTGTTTCCCTATTTGGAGGGAAGGGGGTCATCCTTTTTATGCCTGTTTGTCAGGCTTCCCTGCGTGCAGTGCGTCCCCTTTTGACCCCTGGGCTTTTTCTTCCCTTCTTTATTTTTTTTCCCTCCTAGCTAGCGAGGAGTATTGGTTCATTCTGCGGCAACGTTGAAGTCGGTGAATGGCTTAGCATTTTTATGATGTCGTTCTGTTTCTCTCACAGCTTTCTGTTTTTTTTTCTCTCTCTCTCTCTTTCTTTCGCCCTCCGGTCTCTTTAATGGCGCTGTCGGAGCGGGTTTATTTCGCCTTCCAGTCGATAAGACGGGTGACGAATAATATGACCCATGTTTTTCTTTTCCCCCCAACAGTCCCAATGTTTTTTCCTTTGCTATGATTCCCCCCCCCCTTTCTTGTTCCCTGATATGGGGAGAAAGGAGAGGGGGCTGGTAAAACGTTTCTTTTTGTCTTTCGGTTTGGTCTTTATGCGTCCCATAGTACACCAGCTGCGTCCGGAGCTTCCCTATAGGCCGCCGTTGTCTTGTAGCTCTCCGATGCGGACCACCGTCGTGTCCTTCCGGCGACGATAAAGTGAAATCTTTGCGCGGGATTGACGAAAAGGAGGCGGCTAGCGGGGTGCTGTAGAAACGGGGACATTCGGCGAAAATGGCCGCTTCGACTGCCCGACCGCCGCTACACGGACGAATCGTGGCCAATCTTACGAAGTTTAAAGCGCCTGGGCGCCACTCCCGCGGGCGCCACCATACCGTTAAAAAAATTAAATTATTGTGTTTTACGTGCCAAAACCACTTTCTGATTATGAGGCACGCCGTAGGGGAGGACTCCGGAAATTTCGACCACCTGGGGTTCTTTAACGTGCACCTAAATCTAAGTACACGGGTGTTTTCGCATTTCGCCCCCATCGAAATGCGGCCGCCGTGGCCGGGATTCGATCCCGCGACCTCGTGCTCAGCAGCCTAACACCATAGCCACTGAGCAACCGCGGCGGGTACCATACCGTTACCCCCCACCGCCTTCCCGCAGTACTATAGGTGGGTTCAAGAAATTGGGCCTGCTGTACGTGTAAATTCGCGCCGCTCTTTTAATCGCTTGCTCAGCTTATACAGATGGGACAGAGTTACCTAACCGAGCGCGGCCTCAATGTGGAATGACTTTTGGGCTTTGTGAGGGCAAGCCGCGTAACAAAAATCTGTAATCGCGAAGCTCTTTTTACCGTCTTCTGCAAAATTAAAAGGCGAAAGCTATATGTGTGTTGTCAGGATTGGGGGCTCAATCCCATCGTCCGTGGTCCTTTGCCAAGATTGGAGTACGGCATGAATTCGGAGGTAGCTGGCCCATGCCGTCGTCCAACTTATTTACGCTGAGATCGTTGATGAAGTGAAGAACTGCTTCTCAATGAGAACGAGGAAAAGGGTTTATTTACAGAAATTAAATCAGTCTAACATGACTGCTTGAGAAAAAGAGTAACAGTCCAACATGACTGCATGAGAGAAGTGACTCAGTCTAACATGACTGCTCAAGAGAAGTGCGTCCAACATTCGCACAACCACAGTTTTTATACACTCGATCCGCCGGTCCTACGACGCGGCGGCTGTTCGTTTACACATCACCAACTCGCAGCTGCTCTGAAGACCAGTTTACAGACACAAAGGCACACACATTCCGTACACAGAGGCAACCGCACGGGGTGCCGTTCCGGGAAACTGTCGTTGTCGATCGCGCGTCGCTCATTGTTCCGAGCCACTCCGAACCGTGAGAAGCACAAAAATAAGTCGTTCCCGCGGCAGCTTGACCAGGCGGGTCAAATCAGCTCCGCGTGGAATCATTGTCCACACACCGAACTCGTCCCGTCACAATGTCGAAGGGGCTGGAGGGAGGCGGCGGATTCCAGCGCAAAGGTCGCTTCTTTGAACGCCTCGCAGCTGCAGCGACGGAGAGGGGGAGGTGCGCGTCTTGCACCCCTTGTCGTAATCGGGTGGCAAGGTGGCAATCTTGTTGCGCAACTCGCCGTTCTTGACAGCGCCTCCATGGCCCGAAAAGTCTCGACTGTCTAGCGCTGACAACCGCTAGGCAGGAAGAGAACGGCTGCTGGTCAGGGGGGGGGGGGATTGATGTCTTGGCTTGCAGCGACCACTTGTGCATTGATGTCACCGCCCCAAAACATCCAACAAGGACAGGCAACTGCAAAATGAACCCCACAACACGGCTCTGCGCCGAGATGACGTGCATTGGCTCTCACTTTAGACTCACTAGGCTTCAAAAAAACAACATAAGTGCAGAAACAAAAAAAAAATGCTGCATTCCACTATGCCAATTTCTGAAGCAAATTCCTGCTGACAAATTCAGCAATCAATGGAGGGAAATCTGCTGAATGAGAGGGGATTTTCTTCGCCTAGAGAAAAGCTAACACTAGTAACCCTAAAATTTAGGCGGGACCCTCAAACGCAGAATTCAAATTAGCCTGCTCAAACCATCCGCATTGCTATGCAACTTTCCCTTCTTATATCTAACGGAGAAGTTGTACTCTTGGAGAGTGAGGCTCCATCGGAGCAAGCGGCCGTTTTTGTGTGACATTTGATTGAGCCACGTCAGTGGACAGTGGTCGGTCTCGAAGATGAACTTCGCTCCGTACAAGTAACACGACAACTTCTGGGCGGCCCAAACCAAACAAGCGCATTCCTTCTATGAAGCGCTGTAGGCTTCCTCTCTTACATTTAGTTTACGGGTGGCGTGGAGGATAGGATGCTCCTCGTTATCGTCGCCGACCTGACTAAGTACCACGCCCATACCTCTGTCGCTTGCGTCGCATTGAACTATGAATTCCTTTGTGTAGTCTGGCGCGCGAAGCACAGGGCGAGAAACCAATAGCGTTTTCAAACTTTGGAAAGCGTTCTCTTTGTCCTTATCCCAGAGTACGTTACTCGGTGCTCCCTTTCGGAGGGCGTCTGTTAATGGACTTGCCAATTGCGAGTAATTCGGAATGTACCGTTGATAGTACCCCACAAGTCCCAAAAATGAACGAAGGTCCGTTTTCGTGCGCGGCTGAGAAAAATCTCCAATCGTAGCTATTTTCAGTTCAGCCGGCCGTCTCATGCCCTGACCAACAACATGGCCCAGATAAGTAACCTGCGAACAACCAAACCTACACTTTTCCGCTTTCATCGTTAAGCCGGCTTCCCTCAACCGTGAGAACACCTGCTTGAGGTGCGATACGTGTTGTTCCCAGCTGTCCGAAAAAATGGCCACATCATCAAGATAAGGTAAGGCGAACTCCTGCAAGTCCTTTAGGACAATATCCATTAACTTAGAGAAGCTAAACGGCGCGTTCTTCAGCCCGAAGCTGAGTGCGAGAGGGCGAAAAGTGCCTACAGGCGAGATGAATGCGGCATAGCGGCTGGCACTTTCTGAAAGGGGAACTTGCCAGTACCCCCGCACGAGATCTATAGTTGAAATGTATTTAGCAGCGCTAACTCTTTCAATTCGTTCCTCAATGTTGGGTATCGGGTACAGCTGATCCCTAGTGATCGCATTTAACTTCCTGTAGTCAACACACGGACGAGGGTCCTTGTTAGGGGTTTCTACGAGTATTAGCGGTGACGTGTAGTCACTCTCAGCGGGCTCAATAACTCCCAACTCTAGCATGCGCTGTATCTCTGCCTCCATAATCTCTCTCTGTCTTGGAGACACCCTGTAAGGTTTTGATCTTACTGGTTCGGCAGAGGTCAGCTCAATTTCATGCGTTATCAGTTCGGTTCTACCCGGCCGATCGCTAAATCTGTCGATATATTCCCCTAACACCCCTTTTAGCTCATCTAGCTGCTCGGGTCTTAGAGCATGCGAGCTTACCGAGTGTTCTACTACTTCTTCTAGGCCGATTTCAGAGTTGGAGGTTGCCCTATCCTCCTTAAACTTGGTACCGATGCCATCCGGCTCTTTGACAGTATAGTTAACGACTCCGCTCCGCTCTACATACGGCTTCATCAAATTACAGTGATATATCCTCACTTCCTTCCTGCGACCGGGCATTCTCAAAGCATAGTTAGTTTCTGAAAGTTTGTGCAACACTTTAACGGGCCCGTCCCAATGAACTTCAAGCTTGTTCTTTCTTGAAGGTTTGAGAATCATTACCTGGTCTCCGGCGTTAAACGTACGAAGCCTCGCATTCCTGTCGTAATAGAATTTGGCGTTCTTTTGAGCTAGTGCCATGTTCTTTCCGACTAGTTCTTGGGTTGCGCTTAGCCGTTCCAGTAAATTTAGCACGTATTCAACCACGGTTGGACTCTCCCCTCTTTCCTCCCACATCTCTCTTAACATTCTCAGTGGAGAACGGAGTGTCCTCCCATACACTAGTTCTGCTGGTGAGAACCCTGTCGCTTCATGTGGAACCGTTCGCAAAGCAAACAAAGTTGCCGGCAGACAGTTCTCCCAGTCCTCCTTGTGCTCGTAACAGAGCGCACGCAAAACTCGCTTAAGCACCGAATGCCACCTCTCTACACTGTTTGACTGAGGGTGATAGACAGAACTGTGTATTAACTTTACCCCGCACTTTTGCAAGAATGTGGAAGTCAGTGCGCTCGTGAATACTGACCCTTGATCTGCCTGAATTTCGGCTGGAAACCCAACTCGTGCAAACACTGTCAAAAGCGCGTCTACTACTTCAGTGGAGCTGAGCTCTTTCAAAGGGATTGCTTCTGGAAACTTGGTAGCCGGGCACAGCATGGTAAACAAGTACCTGTAGCCTGATTTTGTTTTTGGAAGAGGCCCTACCGTGTCTATTACAAGCCGTCTGAAAGGCTCTGTTATTAAGGGCACTACCTTCAGTGGAGCTTTCCAAGTCTCTCCTGGTTTACCAGAACGCTGGCAGGCGTCGCATGATCTTACAAAGTTTTCTACATCTTTGAAACAGCCAGGCCAGTAGTATTCCCTAAGCAATCTTTCCTTTGATTTGTTTATGCCTAGGTGGCCGGACCACCCATTTCCATGACAAAGACTCAAAAGGTCCTCCCTATACTTAGTAGGTATGACTAACTGATCTAAAATCCTACCCTTTCGATCTCTGTAATGCCGATACAACAAACCTCCTCTCTCATGTACCGTTACGTTGCGCCTAGCAATGCCTTCTTTAGCTGTGTCACGTAATCTAGCTAAGCTCTCATCATTCTTTTGCTCAGCTGCCAGTGACTCTCTATCCACGCGTAAGAGTTGGTCAAAGTTCTTTGAGGCCGGTGATAATAACGACCCTGTCTCACTTGGGAGCGCGTCTGCTTGCTCTTCCTGCAGGCTAGAACTCTGACACTCTAGTGCTACGCTCTCATTGAGCTGGTCAGCTGGCAGGCTCTCCTCAACTGTTCTTTTGTCCCTCGGGCCTAGCTCGGATTCGGGTATCGAAGTTATCCCCTTTTCTGCTTCCGCTGGAGGAGCTTGAGCATTTTCAGCCGAAAGCGCCGCGATCTTACGAGCTTGGCCTCGGGTCAATGCCTGTACTATGCCCTCTCCCAGTTTGAGCCCTCTGTCACGCAGTAACTGATTCGAACGATTCGAAAAGATGTAGGGATACTGCAGTGACAAAAATTTGGAAACTGCAGCCTCAGTCTCTAGCTCCCCGAATGGTCCACTGATTTTGACTTTGGCCATGGGCAGACACACGCTGTGTTCTTCTACAACCTGTTTTATCCATGCTACTTCTCCGGTGAAGTCATCTACCATCACGTAAGACGGATGGACAATGTCTAGCGTGGCGGCACTGTCTCTTAGCACTCGGCATGGTTTTCCATTAACTTGCAGGTCGTGGAGATATGGACTTAAAAGTTCCATATTCTCATCTTTTTCCTCCACGTAGGAAAAAACTACGCTAGACTTCTCGCAGTTTACAGCTATATGTCCCAGTTTGTGGCATTTGTAACAGCGAATTGGTCTAAAAGATCCGAACTTTCTTTTCTGTTCTTGTGCGGTTTCTCCGTTAAGTTTCTCCTCGCTCTTTTCTGCGGGCTTTTCCGCCATGTCTACAGGCTTCGATCGTCTAGTTTGCGCACCCTTTTTGAACGGAAATGGTTTCCGCGGTCCATTTCGACCGTCCCAGTTTCCCTCCTCGGCGTTCAACTTTCTACGGGTTGCGTACTCTTCGGCTAATTCAGCCGCCCTTTCCACAGTGTTTACATTACCTCTGTCTTGCACCCACAGTTTCACAGCTTGGGGGATGGTTTTGTAAAACTGCTCTAGACACATGCATTCAATGATCATGTCTCTGCTGTCGTACGCTTCCGCGCTTTTAAGCCACTCGACTAGGTTGGCCTTTAAGCTATATGCAAACTCCGGATAGCCCTCGCTATCTTTCTTGCCTGTGCTCCTAAACCTTTGCCGAAAAGCTTCGGCTGAAAGGCGGTATTTCTTCAGGAGACTAGCCTTAACTTTTGCATAATCATATGCATCCTGCACACTCAATCTGGCGATTACTTCCGCCGCCTCACACGGCAACATAGACAGCAACCGCTGTGGCCATGTACTCGGGCCGAAGTTCATCTTTTCGCAAGTCCTTTCAAAATTGCTTAGGAACAAGCCTATGTCGGTCCCGACCTCAAATGGCTTTAATAGCCTGTCCATGCGGTACGATTCTGCCTCACTTGATCGTCCCAGAGCGCCTTCACTTCCCTGAGACATCTCCAAACGTTTGCTTTCAAGTTCCAGTTGCATTTTTCTTAACTCGCGATCTTTATCGCGTTCCTCCCTTTCTTTATCGCGTTCCTCTCTCTCTCGTTTTTCTTTTTCTTTTTCCCGTTTCTCTCTCTTTTTGAGAAGTTCCAATCCCATTTCAATATCTTGCTCACTGGCCTGATTGGAAATTAGCTCCAATAATTCCGATTTGAGCATTTCCTTGCGTACATCTAGGCCCAGCTCCTCACCAACAATCAACAACTCGTCTCTCAGCAGTGTCCTTAACTCCATGACTGCTGCTTTACTGCCTTGATTCTGCTCTCTAAATCTAGCTTGGAAAACACAACCTAGCTAACACACAACAATCTAGCTTCCCTACTGTTCTAAACAGAACAACCACAAAATGAAGCCTAGAGAGTCAAAGCAAAAACCAAGCACTCACCGCAGATACAGCACCATGTCGCAAAGTCCATCTCACCGCTGTCAGCCAGTTGTCAGGATTGGGGGCTCAATCCCATCGTCCGGGGTCCTTTGCCAAGATTGGAGTACGGCATGAATTCGGAGGTAGCTGGCCCATGCCGTCGTCCAACTTATTTACGCTGAGATCGTTGATGAAGTGAAGAACTGCTTCTCAATGAGAACGAG
Source organism: Dermacentor albipictus (assembly GCF_038994185.2). Classification (NCBI taxonomy): domain Eukaryota; kingdom Metazoa; phylum Arthropoda; class Arachnida; order Ixodida; family Ixodidae; genus Dermacentor; species Dermacentor albipictus. Next base: position 45,105,298 of record NC_091826.1, read on the forward strand.
GAAAAGGGTTTATTTACAGAAATTAAATCAGTCTAACATGACTGCTTGAGAAAAAGAGTAACAGTCCAACATGACTGCATGAGAGAAGTGACTCAGTCTAACATGACTGCTCAAGAGAAGTGCGTCCAACATTCGCACAACCACAGTTTTTATACACTCGATCCGCCGGTCCTACGACGCGGCGGCTGTTCGTTTACACATCACCAACTCGCAGCTGCTCTGAAGACCAGTTTACAGACACAAAGGCACACACATTCCGTACACAGAGGCAACCGCACGGGGTGCCGTTCCGGGAAACTGTCGTTGTCGATCGCGCGTCGCTCATTGTTCCGAGCCACTCCGAACCGTGAGAAGCACAAAAATAAGTCGTTCCCGCGGCAGCTTGACCAGGCGGGTCAAATCAGCTCCGCGTGGAATCATTGTCCACACACCGAACTCGTCCCGTCACAATGTCGAAGGGGCTGGAGGGAGGCGGCGGATTCCAGCGCAAAGGTCGCTTCTTTGAACGCCTCGCAGCTGCAGCGACGGAGAGGGGGAGGTGCGCGTCTTGCACCCCTTGTCGTAATCGGGTGGCAAGGTGGCAATCTTGTTGCGCAACTCGCCGTTCTTGACAGTGTGTAATATTATCCTCCTCTTGCGGTGCCACCTTCCCTCAAGTCATCTGCCTGCTCTCTATGCAGCGCCGCCGATGCGACGTCGCTGACCTTTTGCGAGCGAGCGAAAATCTCCGCGATTGAAAGCACCAACTGGAGCCCAGGAGGCAATATGAGCCGCTTACCGGAAATCGTTCTTGAAAGGTTATTTTGTGCGGGCGTCGTGCCGGAAGGAAACCTGCGTGTTCCCCGCTCGCTGTGTGGGCGGATGTACTTCGTTCTCTGTCCTTTCTGTGCACGCGATCAGTGACCCGCCGTATATGGATTAACGAAATGCAAGTCGAGGAGAGCGCGACTTTCCATTAGAAGAACATTCCTAGGAGGCGTGTACCCATTCTTAGCGAAGTTTCGCGGAAGCCGTCCAACCGAACTGCGCTTAATGCAGAGACAACGGCGTGGTTGGCTCGGTGTGCCCGTTCGTGGTAATCGCATCTATTTCGAGCGCTTATATAAGCCCCTCCGTCGTGCTCTCATCGGGTAAAGGCAGGATCAAAAGTACACTGGATGTGGGTTCCGCGAAAATGTCGATCTTCAGCCCACTTTTAGACTGCAGCCGTGTGAAAGCAGGACAACACTGTGGGTTGGTCACTTGCACTTCTAACTTCTACAGTTTCACGCTTTTCCAATCCAAGCTGCGTTCTCATAATCGGGAAATCTGCGGCTTGTTTTTCATTACCCGTGTATTTTGTCCCTGCCTGTACATGCGTGCACTCACACGTGTGTGTGTGTGTGTGTGTGTGTGTGTGTGTGTGTGTGTGTGTGTGTGTGTGTGTGTGTGTGTGTGTGCGTGCGTGCGTGCGTCGCGCATTGTTAGTGCAGATAGTGGTAGCAATTATTACACGCTGCGTCGTCGTTTGGCAGACACGCTCTTCTCATATGACGCGACTCAAGCACGCACGTTAAGCAAGCAAGCACGTTAAGCTCTCCGTAGCATGCACACGGTGCTGCTGACATACATGGTCTTGCTTATCAATCTGCGCTTTATTCGCACATACGCTCGCGCTAGCAATGTACACATGCTACGTACCTTGATGTGTTTGCTACGGTGCAGCATTGTGTCGCATTCTGCCGTACGCTGGGCGAATGACGGGAGTTGTTTCCAAGGCTTCGTTGCACACCTTTGCAGCTTTTTTTTGTCCCTTTTTCTTTGCATTATTACGCATATGACACTCGAGATGCTGTAGGCAAAATGACACGAATTAAGTTGCAAGTACTTAGCAGGGCTTGCCAGCTCAAGTATAGAACTACATGTGCTTATCCCCGGCTAACCCCTACACCTTCCTACAGCTATGAATATTACAAAAAAACGCGCCTTTATTTTTAGCCGTGGTGAATACATTCGTGTCAAAAAGACGCATACTTTTCATTCTAATGTAGTTAGTGTAGCAAATAAATTAGGAATTGGTCTGCTGAACTATTCAGAGAAGGAATTTTCCTCCAGCGTAGAAACAACTTTATTAGTCCAGTTCATTCATTCATTCATTCATTCATTCATTCATTCATTCATTCATTCATTCATTCATTCATGTTATTTCACATTATGGATGTTGAAATTATTCCAAAAGCTAATGCGAAGCTTCGCATGAACTGTACCCCCTGTAGGGGTTGGGGGACGGACTCCGGGATGAAAACCAAACTTGGGAGTATTTATTCTACATTTTGTACAGGGAGGTGAGCGACAAGTAACATTCGTACAGTCATTACGGGCCGGCAGCAACTCGGACGCTGCGGCCCGCGGCAAGAAGTTCGAGAGAGGTGAATCAGGGAATCAGGGAATGTTCCGATCTCTCTGGAAGGCTTCTTATAAACCCTTCGAGCACTGAAAGTCACGTCATGTTTGACCAATAGGAGAGTCTGCTCCGATAACGCCACTTTCAGCCAATGGTAGGCGCCCGTGTCGCGGTGTCACATCTGGCGGCTCTCTGCGGTCTTGCCTCGCAGACTGGCAATGCACTTCTTCTAACGAGGAGAAGGGGGGGGGCGCTCATGCTCCATTGCACGAGTGCCCACCTGTTCCCGGTGGTACGGCTCCGCAGCGGTGGCAAATGCCTTCTTCAAAGCCGAAGGGGGACGATTGAGCTCCATTGTCCAAGGCCCCCTTCTAATCCCGACGGCGCACGACCTGGGGGCCGCAAACTTGTTTGCACTGGTCGGGTGCTCCTCTGGAATGTGCTTTCCTGCTTCTGCATTCCTCAATTAGCTGTGCTGCGTTTCGATGTGGTCTAGGGAACTCGAAGTAATCGCAGGAGACAGCTCCATATCTAACACCCCCAATACGTGGCAGCTTGATTGCAACAGGATCAGCACTTCACCCCACAAGGTACAGTTGCTATTTTCGATGCTTTGTGCACCACAAAAGAAATAACAGTTAAAGCTACATACAATACACCACCGACTTTAAAATTACATTATGAAAAAGTCAATCTACCCATGCGTCACGAAATATGTACCAAAAGGAAAATCGCCACAACAGAAAAAAAGTAAGAAGAAAGGTACTTTTAGAAAATTAAACTCATAAAAGCTACAAAGCATTCCCACTATTTCCCGCACAGCAATAAAATGACGGAATGCAAGAAAAAAGGCAGGTGTCAAGTTTTCCCTACCTAAATCGGAACTTCGAGGATTCGTACTGGGCGCATCCAAAATGATACGTTGGGTTTTCGGAATTATACGTTTAGTGCACTATATATAACCCTCAGGAAGTTTTCACGATCCTATGCAGGACACAGTGTATAATTTGCTGTCGCAAGTAAAACAGCTTTGGACTCGCATTCATCGTCTGGCGTCTCTATATGCGGACTGCACGCATACCGTCCGCATTGCAGTCGCTAATACCAGGAAGCGTCCTCCTCTTTCGCAAGAAACGTCCCACGCCTGATTGCAGCGGCCGAAGCCCCGAAACATCCTACGCACGCCCCGCCTACAAACTCTCGTCGGCTTCTTTCTTGGCGTGCTCGTGGATGCGACCGCAACTGACGACTCCTTCCACGTAGCCAGCAATTTCGACATCTGTCTCAACGCGCTGTGCCCGTGCAGCTTGGTCTAAAGAACGATGCGGGGATTCCGTGAAGTTCGCCTTCGGTGTGTAATATGGGCGAGCCTGATCTGGCAAGAAGCGTGCAAATGTCACCCTGCTGCATAAAGGAAGGGGAGAAAAAAAAATTCGGTGGCGATTTAGCGGCAAATGCGAGAGAAACGTGTTATATATATATATATAAATATATATATTAGACCCTCCGTGGTTGCTCAGTGGCTGTGGTGTTGGGCTGCTGAGCACGAGGTCGCGGGATCGAATCCAAGCCACGGCGGCCGCATTTGGATGGGGGCGAAATGCGAAAACACCCGTTTACTCAGATTTGGGTGCACGTTGAAGAACCCCAGGTGGTCGAAATTTCCGGAGTGCTCAACTACAGCGTGTCTCATAATCAGAAAGTGGTTTCGGCACGTAAAACACCATAATTTATTATTGTTATACTAAGGGAAAGCAAGCTCAGTCGGGGATGGCAGAAAACTAGGGGAGTGGGTGAAATTATGAAACTTGCAGGCGCAAGTTGAATTCGGGTAGCGCAAGGCTGGAGTAATTGGAGATCGCAGGGAGAGGCCTTCGCCCTGTAGTGGACATAAAATAGGCTGCTGCTGCTGCTGCTAATTATAATGATGATGAGGAAGACGATGGATTGCCTATGTCTCTTGCACTTTGTTCACACGTTACTCATTGGGACGCAGAAAGGATAGCACTATAGTCGGGGAGAGCTTAAGGATTACAAACAAGCTCTGCCCACAAGGCCTTACTGGGCTTGCTTTTCACCTCTGAAAGATAGCCCAATCAGATGGAATCCGCTCAGAGCTTAACGATCTTGCTCTGCTAATGCAGGTGCTCGTATAATTGGAAAATATGAGCTTGTTGTTTCAAGCTAAACTATCAATTATTTAAAAATGGGGTCTTACGTGCCAGAGCCACGATGTGATTATGAGGCACGTTGAAGGGGGGGGGGGACTGGAGGGGGTGACTCCGGGAGTTTGTACCATCTGCGGTTCTTTAACCTGCATCTAAATCTGAGCAGCCGAATGTTTTCGCATTTCGCCCCCACCGAGGTGCCGCCGCCAGGGCCGCCATTCCGCGACCTTGTGTTTAGCAGCCCAGCACCATAGCCACTATGCAAGCACAGTGGGCCACCCTATTTACATTTGGGTGAGTACTGATATCAATATCACCAGTAAAATTTCCCAAAACGTTCAGGTTTTTTATTCCCTAAAAACCAGCGACACAAGGACATATGAGTACGGAGTTGACGGCCGATCCAGACGCGGAAAACCACTTTAAGACACGGGAATAAGCGAGCCTAATTAGCTTGCGTATATATGCAAATTTCGTTTGAGTTTGACAGCGCGCATATAACTTCTTAAATATTAGGTTTTCACCTACTGTGAGTCACTTTAAACAGACTAATGTATTACTAAAAATATACCTCATTCATTTGGCGGTGAAAAAGTTTATTTTGTTACTAAGAAAAATCGACCGCCAAGTTTCCGTCTCTTGAATTTCATGCAGACGTGTCAGCATCTGTGCATCATTGTGTCGTCACCGCGTTCAAAGTATTGTCTCCTTTTCTGGCCATTTTGTTGGTCACGGATACATAATATTCCTCTTCGAGGTTCACTTTCTCTCGTCTCCTCTCTCCCCCTTTGATATCGCTTCCCTGTCTTTCGTTTTTCCTTCTCGTTCTTTCCTTCTTCGATGCCCTTTTAGAGCCTTCGCTGAAAGACCCTGCATAGCTTTCCTGGGACGAGAAGCTTGACGATGACCAGTGGTATTCTCTTTTGCAGTCTTCCTCCGCAAATATCCCCAATGACGCCTAGAGGGGGGAATGGGGGGGGGGAAGGAGCAGGGGTAAGCGAGGAGATGGCTTGTTCCAGCGGGAATAGGGAACAGAAAGTACAACGCCGCCGATGAGGTAAAGGAGGAAAAAGCCGAGAGCATAGTGTCGCGGCTGCTCGCAATGGCTTCTTAGTAATGCAGTTCTCGGTAGGGAAGAAGCGAATGAGACGTTGGGAAGTTTGGCGGGAGAAAGGGTTACTGGGAAAAGGGCCTTGGCAGACGCTCCCTAAAGAGGATGAACGCTTCGTGTTCCGGGGGATGGGCGAATCGGCTATTAGCGGCTAGTGCGCGTTTAGAGAGTCGTTCTTTCTTGCTTTATTCCCTACGCCTGCATTCGCTTTCTTTTTTCCTAGCATTGTATGTGCTTTCTGCATCGCTAGAGTTGCGTTTGCTTAGTTGGTTGCGCTTTCTTTCATGCCTTGACTGGTTGTAGACTTAAGTTGCGTTGTCATGAACGAAAAAAAAAAGCTTTTTTTCTATAACACAAATGAATCAGTAGATGAAGGAAAGATGGAACGCAGTTTCGATCATTCCCTGGTGTCCAAAAAGCTTGTTCACTTGGAAAAAAAAATTTCTAGTGGTAATAAATGAATAAGCGAACCGAGGCAGGCGGCTGTATGGCTCAGGCCCTCACTGGTGCGGTTAGCTGAAGGGTGAAATATAGAAAACTGTGGTGGATTCTGGAGATATGTGCCGGTCTTGGCCATTTGGAGTGAAGTATGAAAACTTGGAATAGGGCCAGAACTCTAGGCCAGGACTTTCGGGCTTTGGAGGATGAACGCCAGGAGGAGGACATTAAACTTTTCGTATTCGAACTTTCTTTCTATTGCGAGAACTTTCAGGTAAGGACTGTACCCCCTAGGAAGTAATAAAGAAGCACGCGTGAAGGGGCCGGTGCCGCCGCTGTAAAGAACTGAACGACGCTTTGGTGTTTGCGCCTCGGTTTAATTCAATTCGCAGCTCTGTCATATAATCAATGCTGACTAAGTGTTAAACGCTGTCAAATTTTGCATAACCTCATCAAAATAGTCCGGACGGATGGACGTCCGTCCGTCCGTCCGTCCGTCCGTCCGTCCGTCTGTCTGTCTGTCTGTCTGTCTGTCTGTCTGTCTGTCTGTCTGTCTGTCTGTGTCCGTCTGTCTGTCTGTGTCCGTCTGTCTATCCGTCCATCTGCCTGTCCGTCTGTCTGTCTGTGTCCGTCTGTCTGTCTGTGTCCGTCTGTCTATCCGTCCATCTGCCTGTCCGTCTGTCTGTCTGTCCGTCTGTCTGTATGTGTCCGTCTGTCTGTCTGTCTGTTTTTTTTTTGGGGGGGGGCACATTCTAGTAAGTCGCCAGGCCGAGTACCTATACTATCTAAATTGTTGAATTTTGACAGCGTCATTGGTGCGGCAGATATGTTTAAGTTCGGTTGAGTCACACAGGGCGCCTGAGTGGAGGCTAGGTGACCGCACGCGGATATTATCATCACAGCTATATCGGGGCTGAGAAAATGCAGTACCCTAATTTTTCACGCTCCACAAGCACCAAGACGTGAGCGACAGAAGGACCAGTAACAGCTAGGCTCATATGGCCGTTCGGACGGTGGCGTGAAACATTAGGAAACGGGCGTACCGTCCCTGCAAAGGCAAGCAACGTGTTGCGGTCTCGTCGTTAGCCATTGTCCGATCTTGTGACTGGTTTCCTAAGGCGTTTACTGTCTTCTGTGGCAGACTGGGGATGGTGGGGGGGAATTCTTGCTGGTAATGTTGCCGATAGATATTGAGATAAAAAGCACATGTGCATTGTTGTCTGTATTATTTTCGTTCCAAGTGAATTGTGCAAATTTTTCTCTCGAGACATGTTGCGCATCTCTAGTATATATGTAGTGTTTGTGACTTCTTAAACAATATTCTTCTGTGCTGAAGTTTCTTGTCTTGACGACTTGCCGTAACCATAACGTCATTTTATGATGTGTTTCTCTTACTTTTGTGATGGTTTGTGACTTGGTATATTTCAATACGTCTCATGTGAAAAGGACTAGCAGATGTCACATCTTGGCGCCAGCATCTGCTTGTTTTCTCCTGACAAGCGAAAAAAATAGACATACAAGTTAAAGAAACGTCGCTTTTGAATGGGACCCATCGCCGCTTCCTCCGGCCGCATCCAGTGGAAACCGCACCCTTTCTTAATTTCTTGGAAAATGGACGGCGCATCCAAGGAATCAAATGCGCCGGCACCATCACATTCTGGCCAAGTCGAAGAGTTCGCTTTGCTTCCCATTCATGTTTTTTTTTTCACGTTCTGATTAAAAATGGCTAGCTTATTTCATTGTCGTTGTTTCTCTGTGGAAACGCAGCGGTCGCGACAGTAATTGCGCTAAGTGGGGGTTCAACTCGCCTGTTTCCACATCCGGGGTCACGAGCGTGCGTCCACCGACTCGCATGGTCTCGAGCTCCTTGCCCTTGGACCGCAGCTGACCGGAGCGTGCTGCGCTAATGCGTCGCTCGCGCGTTTCGCGTCTCTGTAGCCCCTGTCGCAATGCTGTCGACTCGTGCGCTTCACACTCTCCCTCTATTTCTGCCCCCTCCCCCTCTAAACCATGTTTCCGGAGATAACACCGTAACGTCATTAGCGTCGGAAGAGCCCGGTCGCGGACGTTTGCCTTTCCTCCCCGTTTGCTCCTCCTTGTCCACCACTGTTATGTTTGTTCGTATTGCCTCTTTGCGTGTCTCTCTCTCTCTCCCATTCTTTCCCTCACCTACCTTCACCCCCCCCCCCACACCACTCTCGCTCGCTCTCCGCTCTGAACACTACAATGCGAGAAAAACGCGACACAACGAGATGAAAGCGAGGAACGCACAAGGCTCTGTAGTGAGTGATACTTATAGATGAAACTGGAAATGTTGGTGGCTACTGAGTCGCCGGCTGTTGAGTCGCCGGCTTCTCGAAATACAAGGAATTGCCGAGTGGTCAAAGGTCAAAGCTTGGTCGAAGGACCCCAACATATACGGCGACATTGAAATGCGTTCCACCTATAGAGCGTATTTCGCGAACGGGATCAAACAGCCAGTGTACCAGAATGGCGGAGTCAGTGCTTAGTCTATCAGTCATGTCAACCGAATAATAAAAAAATACATAGATAAATAACACGCACGAAGACATGCTAGGCGTCAATGTAGAGATACAATATTGCTTTCATTTGAAAATGCTATTTTAATAAGAGATCGATCGCTGTAATGCAGGGTTACCCGATGGCCCCAGCAATTTGCCTTAATCGAAAGGACGATCATAACGGCGATTCGTTACTCACCGCTAGCAGGTCTTTGCTGCTCGAACTTAGCACAGGTCAGGCAAACGTGTTCTACATACTCCCAAATATATCCGGATTCCTCCGACATGGTTTCTTTCATAGTCTAGGTGTTGCTTTGAAAACTCCTTCAATTTCCTTCCCTCCTCTCTCTCCCGGTTATCTTTTTCTTCCCCCTTTCCCATTCCCCGGTGTAGGGTAGCTAGCCGGACGTGATTCTGGTTAACCTCCCTGCCTTCTTCTTATCTCTTTCCCTCCTCCCCTTCAATTACGTTTATATTAAAACTCGCAGCTTGCTTCACAACCACTATGAGTTATTCGCGGAACTTAGTTCCTTATCTGTAATGATGAATCGCCGACCTTTAGCTGCCATCACTGCCTGTCCTTGTTTTTGTGAACGCCTCCGTCGTTCATAATGCTGCGCCGTCTAATGTGGCATTAGTCTACTCACTTGAGCTAGTTAACCTCATCGTGCCGTTAGAGATTGGTCCTGTAAAGCGTGCTTTACCATTTGCGAGGTTGTGCTGTTAGGAAGCGCACGTAGCTTGCGGAAAGGTGATATTGAAGAAGTGATGAGTGTTCTCGTAGGAATTATTTCGCAGCCACCGGCGAGAAGAATGACGACTTGTAGTGCGTTAATGAAGCATTAAACGGGCGCCATGAAAGATCAAGATGTACACCGTGTTGGACTTGCTCGTACTACTGCCTCAGCTGGGATACACGCTAACTCACCCATTGGCAGCAATCCTTTTTTTTTTGCAGCACCTTACAGTGCAATATTCCAGAATGAAATTTGGCTTCACTGCTCTATATATAATCCGCAACTATATCATGCTTCATTGTAGATACTTGAGAGGGAGATAATCAACAGCCGCTACGCAGCATGTTGTAGATTTTTCTTTTTTTTATGGGAAAGCATCAAGTCGCCCATCGAGCGAAAATACCGCCGTCTCTAAGCGAAACTGCTCCTACATTCCCATTGGCTGCGATGCCACGTCACGAGCGCGCCTCGACGAAACAGCGTGGGTGAAATGGTGTTGCGTAAGGGGAGAGGGCGTTGCCGCGACGCCACGTCATCAGCGCACCGCGGCCTAGCAGATATGGCGACGCGATGCCGCGGGGCGAAGCGGGATTTTGTCGGCGAGGCAGTCGGGTGACGTACGCGCGCTGGTGCCGCCGTCTAACTATCGGAAGCCGGCGCGCAGTCTCTCTCTCTCTCTCTCTCTCTCTCTCTCTCTCTCTCTCTCTCACCCCTCAGCTTAGCTGCTGTGCGCTCCTGCCGGCCTTGGTGGCCGCTGCTGGTTCCTCGGTCTCCAGTCGCGCAAGGCGTCGGTGGCATGCGGCGTTGGCACCGCAGGCTGCTGTAAAGCGTGCTTTACCATTTGCGAGGTTGTGCTGTTAGGAAGCGCACGTACCTTGCGGAAGGGTGATATTGATGAAGTGGTGAGCGTTCTCGTAAAAATTTATTTCGTAGCCACCGCCGAGCAGAATGTCGACTTGTAGTGCGTTAATGAAGCATTAAACGTGCGCCATGAAAGATCGAGATGTACACCGTTGTCGACTTACTCGTACTACTGCCTCAGATCGGATACAAGCAAACTCACCCATTTGCAGCAATTATTTTTTTTTTCAACACTTTACAGCGCATGAGCCAGCAAGCCGCTGCTGCTGCTTGCTGGCTCATGCAGCACGCACCCCAACTGTACAATACTCGCAGCCTAAAACACGAACGACCGCTCAACATCGTTCAGTTTGAACATTAATGCTTTCGCATTCAGAACCAATATGCGAGGTGCTTAGGTGTCCTCGGTTTTTTATCTCTCCATATGTCTCTTATTCTCAGTGGCTTAGTATGCAAATTAGTCGTCGACAATTAGTTTTCCAGTGTATCAACGGCCGTATGTAGGCTGTTCTTTAGTGCTTTGTCATGTTGATGATCTAGTTGACCGGTGCTCTCCGCCGACATCGTGTTCGTGGCAGTCCTGTCGCGCAAGATCAGAATTTCTGAGAATAATACTTTAGTCGTTTCCGTAGCCAGGAGAATTGACCATCCAGCGCTTATTGGTAGTCAGTTCTGCGTGTTTCCTCAGAAGTGATTTGTCAGCGCTTATTTTTAAACAACATCGAGTAAGGAGAGAAAAAAAAACACAATAAAATAAAAGTGTCCTGCTGAGGTTACGGGATTTTCTAGTTTGTCTGGCCCGCACATTTAGCAACTGCAAAACCCTGAGCGGCTCTTTAGGACGTGTGCCGGACGAAAACGCGCGACCGTGCGCAGTCGCTTCCACGGGTACAGAGCTAGTAGGATTCGGGCTTGCTGTCGTACGAGGTTAAGGAAAATGTCTAACCGAGCTTTTAAAACCTCGTCGACGAACGTTCTGGAATTACAAGCGCGCGAAATTGCTGCAGCCGACGAGTTCTGTCGAGCCGGGTTTTTCAACAGTGTCTGCCGAGTTCTGGCAGTTCAAACTTCCAGAACAGCCGTGTCTTCTTTTCTTTTATTTTTTTTTTGCTTTTTCTTTTATAAAACTTCTTGGGAAGCCCCAGCAGTCGTTGCAGATGTAGCGCTATACCTTTGCAGGGTTTTGTATTCGAATTTTCGCTTAACTTCTCTCCTCTTTTCTGTAGTTTTTTCCTTCGAAGTGGCGTGCTCGTCTACGTCTTCTCGATACTGGGCTTCTGAGAAGCTCGTCGCTTTCTTTAAGCTTCTCTCCCGCTGAGATGAATCTCAAAAAGTTTTTGGCTAATGCCACTCGCACAGCCAGCGTTGCGCTTTGTTCCTTAACGATCGCCTGACCCGTAATATCTGGACTCTAGTCTCCGAAGCTCGCCGTTCTTTTTTTTTTTTGCATTTCTTTTTCCTTGTTTTTTTCTTATACTGGGAATATTTTTTTTTTCGCTTCCTCAAACTCGTATTTGATTGTCCCGATATTCTCTGTTCGGCGATTTCACGACTGGTTAGCTTCTTTGATTGTCCTTTATTTTTTCTGGCCATATCTTTCTTTTTTTTTCTTTTGCTTTCTTTGACAGTGCGTTCGTTGCTTCTTTTTTTTTTTCTGGCTGAAATACTGCCAATGAAACTTCTTGGCCTACGCATTGATGTTATCGTACTCAACTTTGCCTTTACGCAGCATTTTTTTTTTCGTGTTGTCGGGCTTATTTCTCAAGTTCGTTAGCTGGCTCGCATAGCCATGCTGACGAAAACAGTAACACTGAAGGTCTAGCATCCCGACCACGTTGTCCAGACGCTACACTATTAGCTACATAAACGCGGTAGTTAAGGTCTCTATGTTGATCTTGAACACGGCTGTTTATTGGTATTTTTTTTATCTTGACGGGGGTGGAGAACGGGGTGTTATTCCAGTTCTGTCGCGTTAGGTTGCTGACACTATCAGATTACTCATCTTCTCGTGAACTCCCGTATCTTTTCTTTCTCTTTCTTTTTTTCTTGCTTTCTTATATCACACAGTTGTGCGTAGTACCATTAAGTTTAACGAAACACAATATCTCGAAACCTGTGATCGACCTAAGCTTCTTTCGATTCCCCAGCGCACATTCGTAATGCTCACTGTGTTTAACTCTGCTTGGCAACAACGGGCACACAACGTTTCGCCCGATTTATTGAAGTCTGGCGATGCACCAGAGGTACAATAATGGATATGCCGGGCTTCAGTTTAGGTGAAGGACGCCATTGTCCTGTTAAGAAGGCTTGACGTCCCTCGAAGTTCCAGAAGGCACGCTCAACGGGTTCGGTCTCCAGGATAATCGCGTATATCTTCAGGCAAAAATTACGTTCCTTTTTTTTACCTTTTCCCAATTATAATTTTATGCTCACGAGTGTCGTCAGTCTTTTCTATTACGTCACATTGTGGCGCCGATGACGAACAAAAGCAGTGCCAGAACTGAGTCACGTGTTAAGCTTTTTATTGGGCAGAATGAAACGCGCGAATCCGATTGGAGGATGTTATTTTGCCACAGAATCGGCGACAACATTCGTGGACGTTCCGACCCATGTAGACCAGCCTTGCGCCGACCAATGACTACCCAGCAGTGCTTGGCCTGTTAAAAGTGGTCGTGGAAACCAATGTGCGCGTATCCCTATAACGAAGCTCTCTGTTTAACGAAGGGATTCCCGGCTTCGATATTCTCGTTCACGTACGCGATTGTATTTCCATTTTACTCTCACGAAAGGGTTCGCCGCCAGGGGGCCGAAGAGCACAGTCGTACCTCACATGGGCTCCTGCTTTTCTCGCTATTTTGTGCGGAACATTGCTTGGAAACTCGGCGAATTTGGTAACCTCGGATTCCTGAAGTTGCAAGGCATCGTTTGACACCAGCCACGACGCAGTGAGTGGACCTTTACTCGAATTATCGAACCCTGAACATTGTGTGACCGTGCGCTCCAGTATAACCCTAACGCCGGGGCACCCGTGGCACGAGCGGGAGACCAGCGGCTCGCGCCTGCATGCCCGCGGTGCACGCGCACGGCGCTCTCGCGCAGTAGGAGTGCATCGCGCAGAACCAGCATCTGAGGCGAAGCGCGCCCGCTTCTCTGGAAACAGAGATGGCGAACGCTTCACAAGAAGAGCCGACAATGGCGCGAATGGAGGTGAGCGGGGCTAACACCGATACCATACCACAGTGGACATACGACGCGAATAGCGGCAAAACGACGGGTAAAGCCCACATCGAGTGGCTACAAGTTGGTCGTAAAGGCAGATCAGCAAAAGAAGACAATAAATCCACCGAGGAAAGAGCCATGGAAGTCCTGAAACCAGACCCCAAACCTCAAGCACAACCACTGCCGCAGCGTCAACGCATTCCGAAGATGCGCCCCTTCCCTACTGACGACTTTAAGATCGTCTTCCGCCCTCAAGCAGGCCTTGACCTCTCGAAACACACACTCATTGCAGTGACACATGCCATCGGAAGATCCAGTGGTTTGGTCCAGCAAGACTTTCACGATAATGTCCGAGTACAAGTGCAGAAACTAGAGAATGTGATCATCGCGAGCACGGCAAGTACGGAACGAGCTTCCAAACTGCAGCATATCAACACCATACAACTCGGCGGAACCGTCTATCAAGTAAATCCCCACATCCGGCACCCAGACGATGTGTGCCGCGGAGTGATATACGGCCTGGAACCGGGTACAAGTCCTGCGGAGATTGTTGCTGGCCTTCGAGTGGACTCAAGATACACGGTTCTCGGCGCGCGCATGCTAGGATCTTCAACAGCCGCGGTTATCACCTTCGACGGACAGCACGTCCCTTATTACGTAACGTACCAGAGCGGTGACTACAGATGCAAGCCCTACCGAAAATCCGTCCAATACTGCAGAACCTGCGGCGCCATAGGACACAGACAGGATATATGTCCTCAGCCGAGAGCCAACTTCTGCTACACATGCGGGCGCGATGGGGTCATGGAAGAACACGATTGTCACCCGAAGTGCAAAATTTGCGGCGGAGACCACGAAACGGCAGGCAAGGAATGTAAGAAGAAACTCCGTAACAACCCGCCTCCCTACCAAGTAAGGAGACAGCAACTTGACAACGCTCGCGCCCGAGAGAATCACTGGAGCTCGAGCACCGAAGACTTCCCCGCGCTGGTTACCACCTCGGACAGCTCACGGGGGCCCTCGCCTCGACAAAGACCTGGCCGGAGCCGCTCTCGCTCTATCCTAAGATCGGGCTCTACATCCCGCTCTCGGTCACGGTCTCGCTCCGTTAGGCGAATCACTTACGTCGCCGCGGCGAACGGAAGCAGCGCCTCGAATTCCTCACGCAACCCGAGCAGTTCGGGTGAGACAGCGACGATACGGACTCTCGAACATAAAGTACAGGATCTAGAGAGGACGATACAACAACAACCGGTAGCCGCGTGCAACATGTCAGAACTCGAGCAAAGAGTAGCGAAGAGAGTAGAAGAAAGCATACTAAAACATGTAGAAACCAGAATAATGAAGCGGGTAGACGAACGGCTGCAAGCACATGAAGCGAAGATTCCTGACCTTGTGGAACGACGCCTTCAAGTCTTCGAGGAAACCCTCACTACAAAACTTCTCGCATCAGTAGACAGGACCATAGAGACAGTGATAACTAAAATCATGGAAAAGGTAGAGCCACTAACCCGTACTGTCACCACACTCGACGCCAAACTGGATGGCTTCATGGCACAGCAACACAACTTCATGACCTATGCTTACAAGAATTTCGTTACTCATGAACATCTGGCGGAGCAGTTAGGAACCAAACGAAAAGGACGAAGGACAGTACGAGGGGAATCCGCGGAGGATTCTATCTCGACAACGCCAAACCACCTACTCCAGGTGGAGGATAACCACCAACATGGCGGCTCCCAAACGTAGACATACCGAGCCGCTTCCCACCCTCCGCATTTGGCACTGGAATTGCAGATCCTATAGACCCCGCTCGGCCAACCTGCAAGAATATCTCAAAGCAAACAATCCTGACATAATCGCGCTACAGGAAACCAACACCATGAAAGTAAAGCTCCCCGGCTACAACACTATGGCACAGACTGCCCGCACCGCAATTCTTGTCAAGAAGACACTAACCGCACAGCCTCACGAAATTGAAGACACCGAAATCGAACACACCATAGTGGAGGTGTTGCCGACTCGCAAGAATCAACAGAGCCTATACCTGGCCAATCTCTACAGCCCGCCGCGGGAGCAGCTACTCCACTACGACCACTTCGTCCGGGACCTTCGTAAGAACGTACACGGCAACCGGCTTGTTGTAGTAGGGGACTTTAACGCCCCACACGCGGCCTGGGGCTACCCCAATACCACCAAGAAAGGGGCACGGGTTCACGATGCCGCACAGCAGCACGGTCTTACGTTATGGAATGACCTGCTCCAACCCACCCGAGTGGGCAACAGCGTGTCCCGGGACACCAATCCTGATCTCACGTTCACTCGAGACGTGCGAAAGGCCACATGGACCCGACTCCCGGACACACTAGGAAGCGATCACCACATAATTCAAATCGTGGTTGAACAATCTCACCGCGCGCACAAGACAGGAAAGGCGCGACTCACTGACTGGAATGCGTATAGGAATGAGCTTGATAACGATTCGGACATCGAAGACGTTGAATCTTGGCTAAACGGTATCGTAGGTGCGGCTGACGGCCACACCAGGACGATTCAACTAGACGAGGACAACCCGGCGGTCGATAACCACCTACTGCACTTATGGGAGGCTCGGCGGTCGCTCCTCAAACGATGGCGACGCCAAAAGCTCAACCGCAAGCTCCAGCGCCGAATTGCCCTATTAAGCATGCAGGCACAGGAGTACGCTGAACAGCTAGCGTGTCAGAACTGGCGATCCTTCTGCGACCAACTTCAAGGAACCCTCAGCACAAAGAAGACCTGGCATATACTTCGATCCCTGGTCGACGACACCCACACCAAAACCCAACAAAGACATACAATTCACCGACTAATCCACAACTATGGCGGCACAGAGGATCAGCTACTCCAAGAACTTCAGACGAAGCTACACGGCTCAGCTAACCCGCAAACCACTGCCACCAACCTTTCCACCCCCAGGGAGTACCAAGGAGCGCCGAACGAAGAGCTAGATCGGCCTTTCACACAGGCAGAGTTGCAGGCGGCCCTCTCTAGGATAACACGCAATACGAGCCCAGGCAAAGACAGAGTAACCAACAAGCACCTTCGACAGCTACCCCCTCGGGCGTTGACGGCTCTCCTTCGGTATTATAACGACTGCTGGATTAAGGGCGAGCTACCAACAGCCTGGAAACACTCGGAGGTAACCATGGTACCCAAGCCAAACAAACCCATCTCCATCGCAAACCTCCGCCCCATCTCCCTTACGTCCTGCGCCGGGAAACTGTTTGAACACATGGTCAACGAGCGGCTCACCACACATCTCGAGGGAAGCAATCGCTATCCGCACACCATGTTCGGCTTCCGCCAGATACTCTCCACGCAGGACGTCCTCTTCCAGCTAAAAGAAGATATTCTTGACCATTTGAGCAAACACAGCAGGTCTTCCATTCTAGCGCTAGACGTAAAGGGCGCCTTTGATAACGTGAGCCATGAAGCCATTCTCCGTAATCTAGAAGATATCGGCTGCGGTGCCAAAACATACGCCTACATGCGAGCTTTCCTCACCAACCGTACGGCCACCGTGGGGATTGCCAACCTCCGAAGCAAGTCATTTCACCTACCTAACAGGGGTACGCCACAAGGATCGGTAATCTCGCCACTCCTCTTCAACGTGGCCCTCCTCAACCTCCCCCGCCTCCTAGACACCGTCCCAGGGATATCCCATGCTCTATATGCAGATGATATCACACTGTGGACGAGAGGCGCGAGCACGGGCCAACAGGAGACCCGTCTTCAGGAGGCGGTCAACATCATCGAACGGTACCTCAACACCTGCGGCCTCCATTGTGCCCCAGATAAATCCGAGCTGTTAGTACTCGGGGCACGCACCCGGGGCCGGCCCCCAAGCCACGACGCTCCGGACCCGCAAGTCCTTCTTCAGGGAGTCCCGATACCGAAGGTCGACTCACTTCGAGTCCTCGGAGTCCATATACACAAGGACGGGTCAGGCTCCGCCACACTCCCCAGGCTACACAACACCGTGGCACAGCTTACTCATCTGATACGACGGGTGGCCAATCGCCGCAATGGACTCAAAGAGCACGAAACTTTGCAAATGTTACAAGCCCTCCTTTACAGCCGCATTACATACGGAACTCCTTACCTCAACCTGAAGACAGCCGAGAAACACAAGCTAAACCTTCTAATACGAAAGGCCACGAAGCTCGCCCTAGGATTACCGACAACCGCCTCCACTGACCGATTGCTTCGCATGGGAGTTCACAACTCCTGGGAAGAACTCGCGGAAGCGCACCTCATCAACCAGATCGAGAGACTCAAGCTCACAACCACAGGCCGAGCAGTCCTCCGACGCACAGGATACGTAACCAACATAGAACACGATGGCGAACGTAAGGAAAAGATCACATCGAAGCTGCGAGAATGTTTACAAGCTCTTCAGATTCCGCGGAACATGCATCCAGAACACCATCGAGGCAGACGGCTTGCCAGGGTAAACGCCATCAGACACAAGCACCGTAACGACCCGCAGGCTCGCTACGTGGACGCAGCCAAGTATCCGGGCCGAAACGCCTTCGCCATCAGCGTCACAGACTACAGGGGGACGACACTGGCGTTGGCGACAATTCTCGCCAAACGCGCGGACACAGCTGAGGAGGCCGCTATAGCACTCGCCACCCATACAAGCGAGGATGCCATAGTGGTCTTCACCGACTCTCAAACAGCGGCACGCAACTACATGAAAGGCAGGGTCTCCACCAAAGCGATCAACTTACTGAAACGTGGCGATACTCCTTCCCCCTACACCTGCATCATGTGGGTTCCGGGACACGAGGGACTCGAGGGGAATGAAGCGGCACACAACGCGGCCCGCGCAAGCGTCAACCGGGCTTCCCCACACGGTATTCTTGAAAGGTCCCACCCACACAAATCAGCGGAGGAAACGGAAACAATACCGTTAACTTACCAAGCACTACTACAACACTATCAGCTTGGACGCAGGGTGTACCCTCCACCACATCCCAAACTAACAAGAAACGAAGGCACCGACTACAGGCGACTCCAGAGCAATACCTTTACCCACGGAATCTTGCTGCATCATTTCCATCCGACGCTATACAGCTACAGCTGTCCACACTGCAACGTGCCTGACACCCTGGCGCACCTCCTCCTGCAATGCAAGAACACCCGAGCAAGCATCACAGCGACACAACTAATAGCAACAGACGCAGATCCAAACCTCCTCGCTGAAACGTGGGAGGCTGCGATCTCCAAGTCGGACCTGGTCGACCAGCGCGAACTAGTCGCCCGGGCCCGGAGGGCGATCCAAGCCAGAGGGTTCCTGGAAAAAGGGACCCTCCCACGTACCTCGACTGACAAGTCACGACTTCAAATAAAAGTTTCATTCTCTCTCTCTCTCTCTCTCTCTCTCTCTCTCTCTCTCTCTCTCTCTCTCTCTCACGAAACAATACGGCCGTGCCTGCGGAAACTCGCAGCACGCTACCTTGTGCGTCCAACGTATCCATGGTAGCACCACGACATCAAATGCACCGCGTGGGCTGCTTTGTGTGCTAGCTGCTTGATCTCTCTCTCTCTCTCTCTCTCTCTCTTCTCTATCTATCTATCTGCCTATCTATCTATCTGCCTATCTATCTATCCGTCTATCTATATCTCTCTATCTTTCTCTCTCGCTCTCTCACTATCTATCTATCTATCTATCTATCTCTCTATCTATCTATCTATCTATCTATCTATCTATCTCTTTCTCTCTCGGTGTGTGTGTGTGTGTGTGTGTGTGTGTGTGTGTGTGTGTGTGTGTGTGTGTGTGTGTGGGTGTGTGTGTTTGTGTTTAATATGCACAAATCCATCGTGGCACATTCTGCGTACACGAGCAATACAGATGAATTTGAAAAACCAAAGAGCTAAGCAGCAAAACAAATAAGTGAAGGAAGTAGAAGGAACCGCCGAAACGAAGCGGCGCGTTGGACTCTGCCTCGCAGTCGCAAGCCGTGCATGCGAGACGAGAGTGCAATATCCGAGATTTATGCTCCTCACTATACACTGTACGCCTTGCGTCTTGCTCACCTCCAACTGGCGCGTTAGACGGCGGCTGAGCGCGCCACTGTACATTGCTCGATGACGCTTGCCCCATCTTGTGCCTACTTCTGTCTCTCTCTCTTTCTGCCTCTCTCTCTCTTGCGTGCACCTTTTGAATTATGTCTGAGCGAGGAAACCGTGTTTCCATCTTGTCTCCCATAGCGCTCGCTTCCTTGTGCGAGCACTGCCGGCTCGGCAAGATGCTTGCGCATCGCTCTGCCCCATTACACCCGAGTGCACGAGGGAAATTGTCCGCGCCGCAAGTCTCCACGTTCGCGTCTTGCCAGCCATATCTCACGCCCTCTTGCGCTTGCGTGTGTACTTGACTGCATGCGTGTACCTATGGTTGTCCATGTACGCGCGTCTGCGTGTTTGTATATGTGTGCGAGTGCTTCCGTGTGTGTCTGTGTGTGTTTAAGTGTCCTCGTAGGCGTGTCTGCGCGTACGTGCCTGCGTGTGAGGGAACGTTGCATGCTTGCGTGCGTGCGTGGGTTGGGTGGATTTTACGGCTGCTTCTCTGGGTTCCTTGGTTTTCTGTCGCAGTTGATCGCTACGACATATTCCAGCGCACGCCTTGCGAAGCGGCCGAGAGTTTTTATACTCTCGAAGGAACCGTAGCGTTCCATTTCCCGTACCCGCCCCGCCTATCAACGGCAACGAACTCGTGTGTTTACCGCCAGGAGATCTCGATCACTACGCAGCGCAGCTGCGGCGCTTCGAAACGTAGTGGCTTGAAACGTCTTCCGTTGATACTGCAGGGCATGCTTGTTAAAACGGGCCCTTTCAGCCTCATGCATATTTCCCGTGGTGATAACCGGTGATGTGAGTGTTCCCAGCAATATTAAGAATACAGATATGCTCCACGCCACCGGCTGTGGTTATTAACGTTTGCTGTGACACCTCGGTAAATCCAGGATGTTACGGGCTTCGCCTATTTAAAACGTTTTTGTCCTTAAATACAAGGATGGCTGGAAAAAAAATCATATTCTCTTCGAGCTGAGTCTTCGCAATGTGGTCGTACCGAATTGCGCGTTGCAATAATGTTTGTTCGCCTACGACGTTACAAGCAAACAAAGGAAACGCCATCGTACGATTGTAACCGGCGCGCAGACTGAAAATTGCCTCCTTACGACGCTCCCCTACTGCAATAAAACATAACACTTTTAACTTGACCGCAAACATATTACCGTTTGAGGAACAGCGTGTTAGCGGAGAGGTGTACGGTCGCACCAGTGCTGGTGTGACACCTTTTGACGCCCAGTTTAACCACAGGGCATACAAAGGTAATAGTGCAGTGACTTGCCATATTATACTTGACTGTGTATGTAGAAGGTTGGTAGTCACGCAATCGTTAACGCGGTCCTTCTCTGTTATTTTCCATCTTCGATCGAACACTCGCGCAACATAAGAACGCTTCAAGTGCATTGCAGTTCGGCAAAGCGTCACCAGATGTCGCTGCCGGTTTTGCTACTTCTAAGGTAAAGCAGTTTGCTAAGGTAACATGACGTCACGGATATCATTGAACGGGCCTTGTGCTGTCTAGGAAGCGTTTGTCTACCCTCTGCAAGCGAAATTCCTTACCTGCGCTCTCCCATACCCGAGCCAGAGGATCACGTGACGCGTACGTCATGGGCCACACCTTTCTCTCTCTCTCTCTCTCTCTCTCTCTCTGTTGCGTTCCTGCCCTTTCTGCTGCGCGGCGCACTTCCGGTGACGGTCTCGCACGCGAGCTGTTGCGTTTGTCTCGTTTAGCGCAGCGCGCGATTTGCCCGCTGTGCACGAGAATACCTGACTAGCGTTATATGTCAGTGGCACACGAGCCCTGAGGCAAACGGAAGCGGGTAAAAGAGCACGATCGCGCCCTGGAGCTTGGCAGGGAAATGCAGATAGTTTCGTTTTCTGCGCTTGCGACTGCACGACGTAGGAACAAGCAGACGAAACGGAAGTACGTCCCTCAATTGCCTACTGCGTGGGGTAATACCAACATTCGGAGACATTCGATTAGTAGATTTTGGTATTTCTCTAATCTATCTATCTATCTATCTATCTATCTATCTATCTATCTATCTATCTATCTATCTATCTATCTAAAAAGAAGGAATAAATGAACACGTTCCGGACTTCGCGAGCAGTGGCACAGTCTGACTAGTTCTGCATCATATTGCCAGACTGCCGAATTCCCGTGCCATTTGCCAAGTTCTCGTAACTACAGCGCGCGTCGTATCGCTTAGCTCCGGTAACTTGAACCAATCATCGAAAGAATGCACAGAAAAACAAAAAGCTTTCGATATAACAGAAAGGAATGCAAAACGTGAACTTCGCAACGGAAATGAACCGAATTAATGAGTGTATCTGATGTCGTTGCGCTGTCCGAGCTCGCTAATTCGCTGCAGTGCGGTGGGAGCCATTGCGGTGTTACTGCGACACGCCGCCTGTTTTATGCGATCTCCTTATTGCAATTACGCCTTCCTGTGGCCTTATCGGTATCCATTTAGAGGGACACTAAACAGAAACTATACATAAGTTCAGGCTGTTAAGGTATCCTTTCGAAACGTTGTTCGTGCTAATTTCGGGGAATTGTTTGATAATTATGAAAGACAATGACTGTCAAAGCTCTATATTCTTGTTTTTAATCCCGCGCCGAAACCACAGCGCTGGTTCGCTAGTGTGAGGTCACGGATTTCAATATATATATTGTTATTGGCGCCACAATGATTCAGTAAACGTAATTCAAACTTGCCAAGTTCAGTCGTCTCCTTATCTTTTTTAGAATACAATGTAGTCCACCCGTATAAAAACAACCGGCTGTCCGAGCAGACGCTGTCTAAATCCGTGACGTCACAGTGAGCTGTAGTGCGGAAACTTCTAGGTGGTGTCGCCACCGGTCTTTCGATCTTGCAACTTTTCTGGCTTACGAGACCTATTCTCACGATGAAAAGTTTTTTTTTTTCTATTGTAGATGTGTAATTTATTACAACTTGCAGTTTATCTTATTTTTCTGTTTGGTGTCACTTTAAGAGTGGATTATATTGCAGAAAGTTATCTGCAACAAAAAAAAATAATTCCTGCCGAGAATCTTCAGCGTTCAAGCGTGTACAAGAGCCTCGAGAAAATCACTATGTCTCATTTTTCGCACGGTTGCGGCAGTTCATCTCGTTCTTCGTCCCTCCGCTGATTGAACTCCGAACGCGGTGTCCAAGCCCCGACATTACTGCACTGAATTAGTGATGCGCACTGCAGGCTTGGCGGGAAAAATCGGAACGGGCGCACCAACCCGACCGAAAGCAACAGCGGCTGTAGCGGCGTGGCACCGCAGAAGTTATTGTGACGTTGTTTCCGTATGCCCGGGTTCCTGCTTCCGGTCCACCGCTGCTCCTCCAGCCCCGTGTCCTTGCAATATCCGCGCACGCACTTTTCTATTCTTTTTTTTTTTCGCTTGCTTCCTTGCATTCCGGTTGCGCTTTACACGTTCCCGAGTATTCGGAGTCGTCTGCTATCGATCTTTCGCGTGTTTTTATCTCTTTGGTATCTTCCAGGGACGTTGTTTCTGATTTTTTTTTTCGAATAATGCAGACACCTCTTGCGCGATGCTGATCTTTCGCTGCAACGACAGCAGACGGCCAGACGTCAGGGTACATAAACGCGCAGAAATAGTAAAACGCAAATGATTGCTGCCAAACAGACGAGGCCGCGTTTACATACCGTCTGCTATTGACCTTTGTATCTGTTCTGGTCGTTCCAGATGTTCCTCTTCTGGTGTGTCCGTTATGGCGGTCGTCTGTTTTCCACAGGTTTGTCGTGAGCTTGGCGTGCAGTTTGCTCAATATACCCTGTTCCTGTCACGATGTTGCGGTGTTCGTAGTTTTTAGTATTTACACTATTTATGTATTTTTCCTCCCTTTGCCGCGTTATTCACCATGCGCTGTCTGTTAAATTAACGACTGCGTAGCTCTTCGGTGTTTTTGTCTGCTGTCCTCTCGTCGAAATTTGCGGGCTTCGCTTTTTCATTCCATTTTCTCTATCTTTAAGCCGTATACCTGCCTCCCGACTACGATTTTCAGTCCCCGTGATTCAATTAATTGGCAAACATACCGTGTAGATTCGTGTAATAGCCGCACATTTTCAAGGATTTCGTCCTTCAGCTGCCACCTGAAAGAACCGTTAGTATATGGCTGGATTCTGCGCCAACACTGCCAGTGTGTAGCTGCAAGCCTCCAGACCTTGCATAACACCTATTACTGTTATTATTATTATTAAACTTACAACAGCCAAGAAATAAACTGTTTTCTCTGTCCAAGCTTTCCGTTATACCGCAGTCATCGTCAGGCTACCCATAATCGTCATCGACACCTTATGGTGAAGAAAGGCAAATCTTTTTCTTGCGTCATTGTTGACATAAGAGAGAGGTGAGAGAGAGGAGAAATATTGCTGGCTCTCCCGTAATGCACAGTAGATGTAAGCATGAAATGCCAACCGGCAAAGCAGATTGGTTGGACATTATTCTATCCACAATCCTAAACTGGGTGTAGTGCGTGTTCGCTGTGGCAGACCCCACAACACCACGCCGCCGCACACCGCACCACATCGTACTGTATACCGGTCCATATGGAAGCTGCCCAGCTAGAAGAAAACCGGTTCAAGGTGGCATGACAGGCAGCGAAAGACGCCAGGGACACATAACACACTGCCTAGATAGATGAAAAACGCCTGAAGCAGGCGCCACGCAGAGTGGCGCCATCTCCCGAGGCGACGCAAAACCCGCGCCGCGGAACTCGCGTACCGCCGGCGTTTTAAAAGCGCACAGGCAACCCTGTCTAAGCGTTAAAAGGTGACAACGAAGTGTGCGGCGCCCTGTATCATCCTTTTGAACGTCGCTATTGGAAATGACAAATAAAACTTAAGCTTACTAGAAGTTGCAGCTTGAGTGTCATTGTTAACAAACACTAGGAAGAACTCAGAAACAATGTTTTTATAGCTTGTTTGGGCAGTGACTAGCGTATGCACTGCGGTCCTGTACAAAGGGTCGGGGGGCCACAGACCGCGTTTTCTTAAGTATTGACTGGTTGCCCGGACGGTCTCGTTTGAGTGCCCGCTTAACGGTCCTGGCGTTTGGCTCAATGTCACTCGAATGTCACCGACAACAAAACCTATAAGCATTTCATGCTTGAAGACATGTTAAATGTTTATGAGCTGCACGCACTATGCACTGTGCTGTCGCACAGCAGCTTTTGCTCTGCACAATTTGCGCAATGTTTTGCGAGCCCCACAGACTCGGAGAATGGTTAAGTGAGTGCATATGTTTCGGAGGGCGCAACCGGCAATGACTTGTGGACGAGAGCGACGTCGTGTTTTTATACCGCAAACGTTCTTGAGAAGACACCGAATTGCCCTGTTATATTTGCAATTCTTTTCGTTCGCTTCTTTCGTGCTTTTCAGTTATTCAGTATTGGTTCTTGCTTGTTTCTGGTTTTATTTTAACATGCCATTTCGCATTCCCGCATTGTTCACTCTACATCAGTCCTGAAGATTTATTCTTTGTTATAACTTGGAATAACAAAGAAACTGCCATACTTGTTTTTGTCCATGATCTTTGTCTTTCTTACATCATAAAATACCAACAATTTTAATACTAGCTCTTCTTAATATATCCCTCAAATTATTCATTTGTAGAATTTATTTATTAGTTTTCTTGTTTCTTTCTCCTGCTTCTGCCATATTCGTGGCCCATCCCGCGAAGTGGGTGTGACTGTGATACTAAACAATCAACCAGTCAAGCTAGGGAACAAGAACAACCAAGCGGCTCTAGTTGTAACGGACTTCACAACCTGAAGAATGATGGTCTTTTTGCTAGTTTCCCGCTTTTACCCTTGCATAAATACATGTGTATTGTCCAAAGTAGAGTGGTCGTTACCTTGCCCTCCACATTTATGGAAGTCTTGTACTCGTTTCTACAAAATATTTCTCGTAAATTCTCTTTTTCGTGCACGTAAGACATCGGCAAGCTCGTCCCTTGTCGTAATCATGTTCCCCGCTATTCTGAACAGGCGCGCCTGTTGTGGAGAATCTAACGATCCTTTTTTATTATTTTTTTCTCTCGGGGCATGCCCGGTAATCCCCAAGGCGTTCTCATCGCGAACATTCTTACAAAGTCAAAACAAAACGAGGTCGGTATGGGGAAGAAACTACAAACGCGGAGTGATGAAGCTTTCTTTCGTTTTCTGTTTCTGAGGGTTCCACGTCAGCCTATGTGGTCGTTGCCATGGTTACACATGTACAGCTGCTGCTTCGTGCTGGTGTTTGCGACGCTACCTCCGCGAATCTCGCCCCCGTATTTAGAGAAAGCGAATAAACGCACATCTTTTCGTCTTCGGCACAGCATTCTTGTTCCGCTCGCGCAAAAAAAAGAAAGAAAAAAGAAAAGAAAGAAAGTGAGAATTGCCTCTAGTCGAGTCGTTTCGACAAATTCGATCGCCAAATTTCTCGCGAGAGAGTGCGAGGATCATTGCCCTATCGACGTTTCTTTTTTTTCTCTCTCTCTCTCTCTTTCCTAAATAACATCACGCATTTCCACTCGTGCGTGCCGTGACGTGGTCCCATACGGCGCTAAACTCGCGCGCAACCTTTTCCTGGCTACGAAGCGAAGGTGGGGGGGGGGGGGGGCGAGGAGACTGATGCGCGTGACGCGTATTCATACCGCGCGATGTAATCCGGGCGCGCTCGGCACCAGTTTCGCCAACGTCTCAGAACCTCTTCACTTCAGTGAAGGCAGATGCCGTTAACTCGGCGTGAATCACTCAGTGTTGATTCGCCTCCGATGTGCACTCAAGTTCTGAACGGTGAGCAGCGCAGCCCTGCGGCGTAGCTCCGAAGCGGCCGCATGGCGCAACATGTACACGGCGTCGGTTAGGACTTGCACGCACAACGGACGCTGGCGTCGTCGGTAGAGTCGGCGCATAAGTCAACTCGCTCACTCGTTTTGTACATGCCGAAACTTGCGATTTTCAGACTGGTTCGCTTGGTCTCCGCGTCAGACGCTGCAAACACTTGTTTTGTGTTGCTCCGACAGTCTTCTTCTGTTCCAGAAGTTGGTCAACAGCATCTCGAGGGGGAGGGGGGGGGGTTGATTGGCGGAACAGCGCAGCAGACGAACGTTCACCAGAAATCGCGGCCGGGCGCCATTTTTGTGTCTGAGGAATGTGCAAAACGGTGCGACCGTCTCGGGTGTGCGATGACTAGAAAGAACAAACCGAAAGATCGAATAAAATACCAGTAGCTGACCGATGCATGTTACGCATCGCTTCAAATTAGGTGCTGTAAACAAAAAAACGAGAAATGTTGTTTCCTTTTTCCCACGTAATAAGACGTGTACAAAACTGCGGCACTACTTCCAGCAGCGGTGAAAGAGGTACGCTTTGCCTCCTTAGCGCTACTTCGCTTCACAGCCGAGAAAAGTTGCCACGCGATTATAGCCCGTTTCCTTCGTCGTCGTGTTTGGAGCCCATTCAAATCGCGCCTGCGTTTCGCTCGTCTCTGTTTTCTCAATGCCTACCTTCCGCTTTGCTCTCGGCCTCTGTGAATCCTTAAGTGCGCGAAACTGGATATAAATTGCTGAAAATGTTATCTTTTATTAACTTTCTCTCATTCCGAATCGGCACAGAAAGCGTACTCACTCGAACAATGTCAAAGGGTGCATTCGGAATTGCTTTAGAGAACTTGTAGCGACTAAACATACACGCTTTGTCCCACGTAGGAGTGTTCGTTGAGAATAAAACGTCCAACGCCAAACGTAGATGTGTGTTATGACAGCCCCTGCGGCATTTCCTTGTAGGCAACGAGCAATTTCTTTTTATTAGGTTTACTGAATCTTAGAACGCTTGTGAATATTGAGTGATTCAAGTGAGGACTACTTGAGCGCTGACGCTCGTGTGTTACGCCTTCAGTAGTGTTTTTATGGCAAAGTGGACATGGAACTGTTTTTACCTAGGTAGCTTTTCCTCGTTTGCTTGTTTTACATTCACTGTTCCTGTAGACTTAGTGGATGGATGCATTGTATGGTGTGTTTATGAGGAAATATGTGGTTACAACTTAACCGTGCGTTTGGATAGCCCGTTCTTATGTACGCTATATTCCCATCTATCTGCAGTTACCAAACAAACAGAAGTACTCCTTTAAGAAGCCTCTCATTACGAATTAACATGTGAAATTCTAGTCCACACCTCACGAATGAGCGTTGCTTTAAAATGAAGGCTGTTCATGTACATTACTTTTACATGCGCTGAACATTGAACACTGCAATGTACTGAACTATGAACACTGTTCATGTACGTGTCATGTACATGTACTGGCTGTTCCAGTAAAGGTGCAACTGTATTACTCTCCTATTTACTTTCATTTTCAGTATGGCTGGCTGGTATGGGGAACGACTGCAGAAACTAACATAATGCAAATTTCTGTATTCCTAAAAAAAGAGGGCTGCGAGCTGCTAAAGACGTGTCGTCCCGTGAAAACACGTAGTTTCCGTCTTCAAAACACGGGCTACTGAACATTCCACAAGCTTATATAAAATATTTGACCGTCTATAAACGTAAACAATTAATAAGTGATAAACGAAATTTTTAGCAAAGATATTTAAAGGTAAATGCAGCCTGCAATTTCGGGCAACTACGCTATGAGATTGATAAGTAAGGCAGGAACAAATTAGGGATTTCTAAAGCTTTCGGTCATAGTCTTATCTGTAAATGTTTTTTCTAGTTATGGAAGATCCATATCTTCCTTTTAAGCGCTAAAGCAGCAGTCTGCTATTAGGAGAATTGTAGTACCTGCGTTGTTAACTTGTCTCATTTTCCTCGGTGGTCAAGAGGTGATACCTTCATCAACAGTGAATGTTACGCAACCTGTCATAACCGATTCTTTCTTTAGATTATTATTCCTTCGTTTACGCATGTTGTGTAATGAATCGCATTATTGAGATAAATTGCAGCTGAGTGCCTGTATTCTTTTTTTTTTCAATTATTGCGCTGTGACGTAATGATAACATGTTCAAACTCTAGTTAGTGTCCTTGCAAATTTCATTATCTCTACCATTTTGCGAATTCTCTGGTGCAACCGTGTGTGCTTTGAATTACCGTGGAGGAGACCGAGGCTTTCGTCATGTGTTGCAAAAACATCTTTAGCCGCAACCTTCCCTGTTTTGCAGTGTACTCTTTGAACTTAATGTAGACGTCCTAATAATAAATTGCTCATGGCTGTACAGTAAATGGGCAGTCCCGTAATCTTTTTTTTTCTTTGTTCTCGTGTTCTCTGTTTTGCAGGTGAGTTTCTCGTCTACGCATTTCGTGCGCGATCGTTGTCACAATCACCGTTGTCTCCACCGACGCCGATGTCAACTGCAGTGGCGTGCATCTGTTAAGTACGCACTCCGTGGAAACGAATTCTCCATCCTTTTCCGCGCTGTGTACGGTGAGTGTCTCTTTGTTTTTACAGGGCGACGCTTTTCCGTGGAGTTTGGAAGTAATGTTCATTCGTCTCTGTGGTCCGTGTCAATCGGAGTCAAGATTGATAAGTTTATTTTCAACAATTTCTTAAGGGGCGGTCTTTCAGACCAAAAGATGTTGCGAACAGATTGAAAGTGCCTGAATGCCCTTCACGACAGCACAACGGTCAGCGCACAGAAGAAGAAAAAAGAAAGATTCGTATTATGGTGTGCATTCCATAAAAGCATTCGAACGTATTGGAATTATGTTGCGTTAGCAAAACACCGCTAATTACGCAAAATTATAGAGGGATCAGGAAAAAAATACACATTGTCACGAAACAAAGAATAGACGTATTTAAGTAAATCAAGAAACAAAATGCCACAGAATGAAACTACTATATAATATCACTGAGAATACGTCCACTAGTTCTCATGTGCAGGCTCATATAAAAAAAACTGCAGAAAACAAAACAACCCGAACTTATCGCTTCTGAACGTTATTATCAAAGAATGTGAAATAAAGGTTACCTTCCGTGCGCCTCTAACGAATAGATAACACTTTCTTTGCGGGGATTTTTTAGCCGGTAATCCTGAAGATTTGTTTGTCACGTCGCACTTTACCCCTGGTTCGTCGTTTGGAGGCCAGCTAGTGGTTTGTACGGTAGCTATGGTAACGAGCACCCAGCCAATGGGGTGCGCGTCAGGAGGAGACAGGCGCCGCATCCAATCAGCGTTTGAGCAGCAGACGAAATGGACATGTCCACTAGGTGGACACTTACAGAAAACCACCACAGGGCGTTGGTGATGTCAGGATTGGGGGCTCAATCCCATCGTCCGTGGTCCTTTGCCAAGATTGGATTACGGCATGAATTCGAAGGTAGCTGGCCCATGCCGTCGTCCAAGTTATTTACGCTGAGATCGTTGATGAAGTGAAGAACTGCTTCTCATCGAGAACGAGGGAAAAGGGTTTATTTACAGAAATTAAATCAGTCTAACATGACTGCTTGAGAAAAAGAGTATTAGTCCAACCGGACTGCATGAGAGAAGTGACTCAGTCTAACATGACTGCTCAAGAGAAGTGTCCTCAGCATTCGCACAACCACAGTTTTTATACACTCGATCCGCCGGTCATACGACGCGGCGACTGTTCGTTTACTCATCACCAACTCGCCGCTGCTCTGCAGATCAGTTTACGTACACAAAGGCAACCGCGCTCTGAGGCCCGACGACGGCGTTGGCGGGGTGCCGTTCCGGGAACTATCGGTGCCGATCGAGGGTCGCTCGTTGTTCCGTGCCACGCCGAAGCGTGAGACGCACCAAAATACGTCGTCCCCACGGCAGCTTGTCCATGCGTGTCAAATCAGCTCCGCGTTGGGGAACTCCGGAATCATTGTTCACGCACGCCGAACTAGTTCCGTCACAATGTCGATGGGGCGGGTGGAAGGCGGCGGATTCCAGCGCAAAGGCCGCTTCTTTGAACGCCTCCCAGCTGCAGCGACGGAGAGGGAGAGGTGCGCGTCGTGTCGCCCTGTCGTAACTGTGTGGCAATCTTGTTTCGCAGCTCGCCATTCTTGACAGCGCCTCCATGGCCCGAAAAGTCTCGACTGTCTAGCGCTGACAACCGCTAGGCAGGAAGAGAACGGCTGCTGGTCAGGGGGGGGGGGGGGATTGATGTCTTGGCTCGCAGCGACCACTTGTGCATTGATGTCACCGCCCCAAAACATCCAACAAGGACAGGCAACTGCAAAATGAACCCCACAATACGGCTCTGCGCCGAGATGACGTGCATTGGCTCTCACTTTAGACTCGCTAGGCTTCAAAAAAACAACAACAACATAAGTGCAGAAACAAAAAAAATGCTACATTTCACTATGCCGATTTCTGAAGCAAATTCCTGCTGACAAATTCAGCAATTAATGGAGGGAATTCTGCTGAATGAGGGGGGATTTTCTTCGCCTAAAGAAAAGCTAACACTAGTAACCCTAAAATTTAGGCGGGACCCTCAAACGCAGAATTCAAATTAGCCTGCTCAAACCATCCGCATTGCTATGCAACTTTCCCTTCTTATATCTAACGGAGAAGTTGTACTCTTGGAGAGTGAGGCTCCATCGGAGCAAGCGGCCGTTTTTGTGTGACATTTGATTGAGCCACGTCAGAGGACAGTGGTCGGTCTCGAAGATGAACTTCGCTCCGTACAAGTAACACGACAACTTCTGGGCGGCCCAAACCAAACAAGCGCATTCCTTCTCTGAAGCGCTGTAGGCTTCCTCTCTTACATTTAGTTTACGGCTGGCGTAGAGGATAGGATGCTCCTCGTTATCGTCGCCGACCTGACTAAGTACCACGCCCATACCTCTGTCGCTTGCGTCGCATTGAACTATGAATTCCTTTGTGTAGTCTGGCGTGCGAAGCACAGCGCGAGAAACCAAAAGCGTTTTCAAACTTTGGAAAGCGTTCTCTTTGTCCTTATCCCAGTGTACGTTACTTGGTGCTCCCTTTCGGAGGGCGACTGTTAATGGACTTGCCAATTGCGAGTAATTCGGAATGTACCGTTGATAGTACCCCACAAGTCCCAAAAATGAACGAAGATCCGTTTTCGTGCCCGGCTGAGAAAATTCTCCAATCGTAGCTATTTTCAGCTCAGCCGGCCGTCTCATGTCCTGACCGACAACATGGCCCAGATAAGTAACCTGCGAACAACCAAACCTACACTTTTCCGCTTTCATCGTTAAGTCGACTTTAAATGTACGAAGCCTCGCATTCTTGGCGTAATAGACTTTGGCGTTCTTTTGAGCTATTGCCATGTTCTTTCCGACTAGTTCTTGGGTTGCGCTTAGCCGTTCCAGTAAATTTAGCACGTATTCAACCACGGTTGGACTCTCCCCTCTTTCCTCCCACATCTCTCTTAACATTCTCAGTGGAGACCGGAGTGTCCTGCCATACACTAGTTCTGCTGGTGAGAACCCTGTTGCTTCATGTGGAACCGTTCGCAAAGCAAACAAAGTTGCCGGCAGACAGTTCTCCCAGTCCTCCTTGTGCTCGTAACAGAGCGCACGCAAAACTCGCTTAAGCACCGAATGCCACCTCTCTACACTGTTTGACTGAGGGTGATAGACAGAACTGTGTATTAACTTTACCCCGCATTTTTGCAAGAATGTGGAAGTCAGTGCGCCCGTGAATACTGACCCTTGATCTGCCTCAATTTCGGCTGGAAACCCAACTCGTGCAAACACTGTCAAAAGCGCGTCTACTACTTCGGTGGAGCTGAGCTCTTTCAAAGGGATTGCTTCTGGAAACTTGGTAGCCGGACACAGCATGGTAAACAAGTACCTGTAGCCTGATTTTGTTTTTGGAAGAGGCCCTACCGTGTCTATTACAAGTCGTCTGAAAGGCTCTGTTATTAAGGGGACTACCTTCAGTGGAGCTTTCCATGTCTCTCCTGGTTTACCAGAACGCTGGCAGGCGTCGCATGATCTTACAAAGTTTTCTACATCTTTGAAACAGCCAGGCCAGTAGTATTCCATAAGCAATCTTTCCTTTGATTTGTTTATGCCTAGGTGGCCGGACCACCCATTTCCATGACAAAGACTCAAAAGGTCCTCCCGATACTTAGTAGGTATGACTAACTGATCTAAAATCCTACCCTTTTGATCTCTGTAATGCCGATACAACAATCCTCCTCTCTCATGTATCGTTACGTTGCGCCTAGCAATGCCTTCTTTAGCTGTGTCACGTAATTTAGCTAAGCTCTCATCATTCTTTTGCTCAGCTGCCAGTGACTCTCTATCCACGCGTAAGAGTTGATCAATGTTCTTTGAGGCCGGTGATAATAACGACCCTGTCTCGCTTGTGAGCGCGTCTGCTTGCTCTTCCTGCAGGCTAGAACTCTGACACTCTAGTGCTACGCTCTCATTGAGCTGGTCAACTGGCAGGCTCTCCTCAACTGTTCTTTTGTCCCTCGGGCCTAGCTCGGATTCGGGTATTGAAGCTATCCCCTTTTCTGCTTCAGCTGGAGGAGCTTGAGCATTTTCAGCCGAAAGCGCCGCGATCTTACGAGCTTGGCCTCTGGTCAATGCCTGTACTATGCCCTCTCCCAGTTTGAGCCCTCTGTCACGCAGTAACTGATTCGAACGATTCGAAAAGATGTAGGGATACTGCAGTGACAAAAATTTGGAAACTGCAGCCTCAGTCTCTAGCTCCCCGAATGGTCCACTGATTTTGACTTTGGCCATGGGCAGACACACGCTGTGTTCTTCTACAACCTGTTTTATCCATGCTACTTCTCCGGTGAAGTCATCTACCATCACGTAAGACGGATGGACAATGTCCAGCATGGCGGCACTGTCTCTTAGCACTCGGCATGGTTTTCCATTAACTTGCAGGTCGTGGAGATATGGACTTAAAAGTTCCATATTCTCATCTTTTTCCTCCACGTAGGAAAAAACTACGCTAGACTTCTCGCAGTTTACAGCTATATGTCCCAGTTTGTGGCATTTGTAACAGCGAATTGGTCTAACAGATTCGAATTTTCTTTTCTGTTCTTTTTGTGCGGTTTCTCCGTTAAGTTTCTCCTCGCTCTTTTCTGCGGGCTTTTCCGCCATGTCTACAGGCTCGGATCGTCTAGTTTGCGCACCCTTTTTGAACGGAAATGGTTTCCGCGGTCCATTTCGACCGTCCCAGTTTCCCTCCTCGGCGTTCAACTTTCTACGGGTTGCGTACTCTTCGGCTAATTCAGCCGCCCTTTCCACAGTGTTTACATTACCTCTCTCTTGCACCCACAGTTTCACAGCTTGGGGGATGGTTTTGTAAAACTGCTCTAGACACATGCATTCAATGATCATGTTTCTGCTGTCGTACGCTTCCGCGCTTTTAAGCCACTCGACTAGGTTGGCCTTTAAGCTATATGCAAACTCCGGATAGCCCTCGCTATCTTTCTTGCCTGTGCTCCTAAACCTTTGCCGAAAAGCTTCGGCTGAAAGGCGGTATTTCTTCAGGAGACTAGCCTTAACATTTGCATAATCATATGCATCCTGCACACTCAGTCTGGCGATTACTTCCGCCGCCTCACACGGCAACATAGACAGCAACCGCTGTGGCCATGTACTCGGGCCGAAGTTCATCTTCTCGCAAGTCCTTTCAAAATTGCTTAGGAACAAGCCTATGTCGGTCCCGACCTCAAATGGCTTTAATAGCCTGTCCATGCGGTACGATTCTGCCTCACTTGATCGACCCAGAGCGCCTTCACTTCCTTGAGACAACTCCAAACGTCTGTTTTCAAGTTCAAGTTGCATTTTTCTTAACTCGCGATCTTTATCGCGTTCCTCTCTCTCTCTATCCCGTTCCTCTCTCTCTCGTTTTTCTCTGTCCCGTTCTTCTCTTTCTCTTTCCCGTTTCTCTCTCTTTTTGAGAAGTTCCAATCCCATTTCAATATCTTGCTCACTGGCCTGATTGGAATTTAGCTCCAATAATTCCGATTTGAGCATTTCCTTGCGTACATCTAGGCCCAGTTCCTCACCAACAATCAACAACTCGTCTCTCAGCAGTGTCCTTAACTCCAGGACTGCTGCTTTACTGCCTTGATTCTGCTCTCTAAATCTAGCTAGGAAAACCCAACCTAGCTAACACACAACAATCTAGCTTCCCTACTGTTCTAAACAGAACAACCACACAATGAAGCCTAGAGAGTCAAAGCAAAACCAAGCACTCACCGCAGATACAGCACCATGTCGCAAAGTCCATCTCACCGCTGTCAGCCAGTTGTCAGGATTGGGGGCTCAATCCCATCGTCCGTGGTCCTTTGCCAAGATTGGATTACGGCATGAATTCGAAGGTTGCTGGCCCATGCCGTCGTCCAAGTTATTTACGCTGAGATCGTTGATGAAGTGAAGAACTGCTTCTCATCGAGAACGAGGGAAAAGGGTTTATTTACAGAAATTAAATCAGTCTAACATGACTGCTTGAGAAAAAGAGTATTAGTCCAACCGGACTGCATGAGAGAAGTGACTCAGTCTAACATGACTGCTCAAGAGAAGTGTCCTCAGCATTCGCACAACCACAGTTTTTATACACTCGATCCGCCGGTCATACGACGCGGCGACTGTTCGTTTACTCATCACCAACTCGCCGCTGCTCTGCAGATCAGTTTACGTACACAAAGGCAACCGCGCTCTGAGGCCCGACGACGGCGTTGGCGGGGTGCCGTTCCGGGAACTATCGGTGCCGATCGAGGGTCGCTCGTTGTTCCGTGCCACGCCGAAGCGTGAGACGCACCAAAATACGTCGTCCCCACGGCAGCTTGTCCATGCGTGTCAAATCAGCTCCGCGTTGGGGAACTCCGGAATCATTGTTCACACACGCCGAACTAGTTCCGTCACAATGTCGATGGGGCGGGTGGAAGGCGGCGGATTCCAGCGCAAAGGCCGCTTCTTTGAACGCCTCCCAGCTGCAGCGACGGAGAGGGAGAGGTGCGCGTCGTGTCGCCCTGTCGTAACTGTGTGGCAATCTTGTTTCGCAGCTCGCCATTCTTGACAGTGAGAAGGCGGTGCCGGTGATGGATCATCACTAAGAACCGCCTTCAAAGACACCCCGGTGGCAACATAACAATTGCAAGGGTACATGTGGGCTTTCCTCCTTGAACACGCCTTGCTCAGATGCTCCAGCCAATTAGGTTCGCGTACTTTCCTGACGTCAAGCGGTTTCGCGAGTGTTAAGCAAGCATCATCTCCGGGCAGATCGGTCTTTGTGTCACTGGTTTGAGGATGAAACTTGAGCGTTTAGGGCAAATTTCCTGAGTGATTAGGTTATCACTGCGTAGTCATAGCTAAGATTTCAGCTTGAAACAACTAGCTGTTATGTTCTGATTAGCCTAGCTTTCGCATTAGCAGAGCGATATGATTAAATTGTGGGCGGAAATCAGCAGGCTCGGCTCTATTTCAGAGGTGAAGGACATGTTTTTGTGGAGGGAGCGTGTTTTTAATTCTTCGATTGCCAACGGCTATAGTACTTCTGAAGTGTGGGCATAAATCGCTTATGGAGCTTCGCTATCCTTGACTTGATGAGTGTCTTGGATTGGCATGTATATGCGAAGGATATTTTTCTTTCTCTCTACCGTTTTAACTTTACACTTTATGTTGAGCTGCGTTTTGTTGAAGTGACAGGTTTCTCGCGTCGCTACTACACGTGCGTAGCAAACCTGCCGTATTCTTTTCTCCTTAAAATACTTCTTTACCGCTGCAATACGTGAGGTTGTGATGGTGCCTAAGTAAACCTGCTGTCCATCAAAGTATCCCCATTTAGACTTTTCTTTTTTTCATCACCTACCATCTCTGAAACTAAAGTGAGTCATAACTCTTCCTGAGTGCAGTAATAGGATGCACGGAGGGGTCTACAGTTAAAGGGAACAGTTGAGTGCAGAACATGTCCGGATTGTTTCTCTCTCGCAAAAGTACGATCACCTAGATTTGCAGCAAATAACTTGTGATCAGTAGCCCTGGCGCCTTTCGACACCCCTGTGCAGTGAATTTACGTTGCTTCTGCAGCCACTTGCAGCTAGGGCACCACCATATAGAAAGCCGCTCGCTTGAGCGTTCCCTTTAGCAGTGTACCGCGCTGTACACATGCGCCGCGTCTCTATAAACGTCTCCAGTAACTCGTGCCGGCCGTTTCTGGCGCCCGATATCGCAAATCGCTCGTGTGCAAAAACATCGCCGAAGGATCTTTTAAATGCGATGGCATTCGATGACCTGGTGAGCGGCTTCGGTATGTAGCTCCTTGGGGAGGAGCAGACGTCCCGCATAGAATGTTTACCGTGTCGCAGAGTTTTCTTTGTAAAGTAATAAATGCAGCAGCTGTACACAGTGACTCTACGGAAACGTACTGGAGAGCGCCGCGGTTTGTCGGAGCGGATTGGTTCGCCCTTGCCTCTGACGTCATTTAGCTTTCGCCTTGGTTACGAGGGGCGCTGATAGGACGGGTGCGGCGCTGACGTCACGATTCCACTTCAAGTTCGCTGTTGCTCGGCCTATTAGTAAGGTACCGAAGATGATGCTATTCCTTTGCGTACGTATAACGCTTTCGGGCCTGCTTACACACACCTTTCTAAAACTCTCTATCCGTCCTGATACGGGCAACTAAGAAAGACGGGACCCTCTTGCTAATGACACGGGGTTGCACAACTCGTTCCGTTCGCGAACGTTATTACCAACTCCACTTCTT
Source organism: Dermacentor albipictus (assembly GCF_038994185.2). Lineage (NCBI taxonomy): Eukaryota > Metazoa > Arthropoda > Arachnida > Ixodida > Ixodidae > Dermacentor > Dermacentor albipictus. Next base: position 45,142,522 of record NC_091826.1, read on the forward strand.
GGCGCCGTTGTGCCTGCTGTTTTTCTGTTCGCGCTGAAACCCGAGAAAAGTGCTTTGTTCTCATGTCCCTCTATTTTTTTTCTCCTTTCGCCCAATGTTTCGTCTAGGCCGATTTATGGCGTCCCAGATACGGCTAGACGGCTCGCCTGATCTTGCGTCGCTAGCTCCACCTCACCCCCCCCCCCCCCCCGCCCCGGGGCCCCCGTCCTAGTCCGTCTTCCGTTTCGTGTTCTATTTCTTCGCGCTTCTAAAAAAAAAAATACCGGTGCCCTCTGTGTCGACTAGAGTTGCAACAAGCGCCTATTTACTGCATCCGCTAGTTCAAGAAAAAAAAAACGGTAACAAATAGCCGGTAGGGAAGTTGGTGTACTTGTAGCCCGCCGTTTCAGACATCAACTTTCCTAATGAAAGCTCTTGACACTCACGTCACCTTCCTTTCTTTCTTTCCTTCTTTCCTTTTTTATCGCTCTGTTTCTCCCGGTCTTAAATCTGCTGCCCCCGGCCAAACATTATTTCAGTGTCCTTTGTTCTCCGTTTTCGTCTGTTGCGCATGCTTCTGTTCAACTTTTTATATCGTCTGTTTTAAAAATAAAAGAAATCTACTGCTCTCGACTGCAGTAAGATTGCTGTGCCAGTATGTGTTATATAGCTCTTCTGAACCCCTCGACCGGATAGTAAATTTCGCTTGTTTTAAAGGCCTTGATGGTCGTCCGTGTTCCCGTACTTCCATTCTTTCTTTGCTGAAGCCGTGTTGGAACTGCTTACCCTGGTTTTTGTTTCCGTTCCTGTTTTCCGACTCCCGATCTATCGCCTTCCGACTTCCATTAAAAAAAGAAAATCTCAACCGACGCGGACGGTAACAGTTAGCTTCCGGATGTTCTTGCAACCGGTTTTGTTTGCCAATCTTTTTTATAACTTGAACAAAGTGGCCGTGCAGTACCTTGCGTGTGCGAAAATATTTCCGATTTCGTTGTATAGAGGGCGCGCCTGTCTGTGTTCTCTCATCATCATCGTCGTCATCACGGTCATCATTTACGCATTGCGGCAATATTTCTACCAAAAACTGAAATGACAGAAGTTAGATTTAGAACCACCTTATTCTCTCCTGTTCAAGGTGTTCCACTCTTAAACGGAGCGCTTATACTCTCTTTCATGCATCAGGCGCAAGGCTGTGGAGGCTGGAGATTCTCTTCTGCAGTGGATGCGTTCGCGCTTAGAAATAGTTCGGTGCTTTTTGAATGAACTTTGTTAAAATTCTTTTTGTATAAGCTTGGTACTGAATGAAAAAAAAAATACCCTTAGAAACGAACAAAACATGTACTCATGTACTAACACCTTGTTTTATATCAATTTGCTTTTCGTTGTTGTTGTTGTTTATTTGCAGCCCGTCGCGGCAGTCTCACGTGCATGCTCGCGCGAGCAAACGCCGCTGGCGCGCAACGGAGCATAGACGGAATGCGCGGAGTGATACATATTGGGGGCCGCACTTCTTGAGTAGCTTCCGCAGCGTTGCGCCTGATGTATGAAACGGGGTGTAGGTGGCAACCAAGCCAATGTAATTATTAATCAGAAGCTTGCTCGTTCGAATCACAATTCTGTGTCACCAAATTCGTTCGGGAACCCGAACGAAGAGACGTCAGTTTCCCGATAGCATTTGAATTCAAACTGCGCATTTATTTATGCAAGGAATGTTTCGGAAAGCGCGCGTTCAAAATTCGTCGAACATATCGAAGGTCCGACAATAGGGTGAATTTCCGAGGATAGGTTTTAACCACGGAGGCGTACGTTCTAAGACGACTAGAGGTTGTGATTAGACAAGTACTTATGCAAGAACATGTTGAACTGTTTAGCCGAAAGAGCCAGACGATCGATCCCAATGCAAGACTCGAAGCACGTCGTGCGAGGAGTTCATAACAGTTTTCGGAAATGCAGCAAGTTGATGCCGCTAAGCGCAGCGAATCCCGGCCTGCCTCACGGTGAGCCGAAACTTAGCTGCCCAGAGTGCAGGCATCGCGCCCTTGGTAGATTGCCATTAAGCTTCACCTTCCGGCGGGCAGGAAGTGAGCGAGATCCTGCCTCGATAAGAGTCTTGGGTTTATTCCTTGGTGGATTCTTCGAATCGAACCCACCTTCTCTATATTTTACAAAGTTGGAACCCATCTTCTGAAGACGCACCCTATATCTGAGTAAGCAATGAAGAAAGTGTTTCACGGCCGGGTGAAGGTGAGAGCTTTGATGATGGTTTCATCCCAAAGTGGCACTCTTTCTTCACCGCGCTATGACCATTCACCCCGACCAAACCTCCCGAATTTTCCGTTATCTTTGGGCAGTCGAGCTCCTTCCCTGATTTTTGCGCACATTCGTTGATACATGGCCGAGCCGAGCCGAGCCAAGCCGAGCCGAGCCGAGCCGAGCCGAAGTTCTGGGCAGCGTTCGCTTTCCCACGCTCGCCCGTGCCACCCTCAGCGCTGTCCGTCGCGGATTATAACCGGCTTTGCATGCGTAATCTCCCCCGGTACCGCTCGTGTCATTTTGAGCGATGCTAAACGGCGACGCCGCAGTTTTCTCGCCGTGCGGTCGTCCGCCCGGATTCGTGTTGAGTGAAGCCCATTATGAACTCGGGTAATCCGGTCAGTCTAGGTAATATGCAGATTACTGCCTTCGCTTCGCCGATTCGCTCCTCCCACGCTGATTGGATTTCGAGTTAGCGACCGGATTTACGTTGCGTCGAGCGTAGGGATTAGTATTGCGGCGTCTTTTGTTTGTTTCCTCCACTCGGAGGGGCCCGGTGAAATTCAGTTTAAGCGTCTTCATCGCGCGCGTTGCGTGACTCTCACTTCCAAGGGACGGTTCTCCCGCAGCAATTAAAGAGATCATCGCCTCCAATTAGTGAAGCGCCGGACAGTATTTAATGAAAACGGCAGAACGCTCCAGCTCCTAATCGTTCACTCACACTGCGGAGCTGCAGACTCAGACGCCAATCTGTATCTATTAAAAAGGTCTCGACCTACCCAACAAAGCGTTGCTAATTTGCAGTATAATTTGCAGTATTAATGTGCACCTCGAAAGAGGCGCTGGACCCTTTCGGAAAGCAAAAAGCTGTCTTTCCCGCAAAGCACTATGGCGCATGCAGTGGCGGCCACCGTGTTCAAACGGCGATTAGAGGCCTAGCTGTGTGTTATGGCGTTCGTGTGTCTTGCTTCTTTCTCTCTTTTTTCTGTTTCTTAGAAGTCTGCATCAACTAGATGATACCTGTATTCGGCAAAGCTTTAGCTTCGCCACATTACTCTTTCGTGTGCAGAGGAGCCCACTTGTTGAGTTTGGAATATCTGTTTGCAATTCAGGAAAGTTCGCGCGCCTCACCAACACTTCTTCAAATCTGCACAGAGGACACGTAGCTATCCGCAGAACTCCTGATGGCCGCTGCACATTGTCATTAAGTCTTTAAAAGTGTGTGCGTGTGTGTGTGTGTGTGTGTGTGTGTGTTTGTGTATGTGTGTGTGCGTGTGTGTGTGTGTTTGTGTGTGTGTTTGTGTGTGTGTGTGAGAGAGAGAGATACAATAGTTTTTTGTGTTTTGCAACGGACGCGCCTAGCCAGATACGTGCTTCACGCACTTTATTTTTAGGTCACATGCACTGCGTGTTCCTCCTTAGCAATCCTTGTTGGACGGCTTGGTGCTACAGTTGCCACGCTATACCCTGATAGAAGTGTGCGGATGCGGACAAAGACAGCCTCGAACAAGCGACCAAGTGAAGCTATCGTTCCACCTCTCCTTCTTTTTTCTCACGGTATTCCGCTGCGTGCTCCTTCGACTGCTACTGTATGTGTACGTGTCCCTGTAGGTATGGTTCACTTCATAGCAGACGTACGCGTACTTGCCGTCTGCTTTCCCGGACAGCGAGCAGACGACGCCCAAGAGACGCGGTGTGCGACATCCGCCTGCTTCGGCCATCTTCCGCTTCCAGCAAGGATGAACATTCTATGCGTTCTAGAACATACTGAGTCGCGGCACTAGTCTCCACGCACGCTAGACACTGTAAGCCGCATTTCCTCTGTGGGGAAGGGGGAGGGGGGAGAGGGCGCAACTTAAGGCACTTCTCCCACTCTCAGTCCTGTCTTCTTGTTATTCTTCTTCTTCTTCTTGGCTCATCTCGGGTAATTGCTGTCGCTCTAGAGTGAAAATTTTGCGCGCCCGCTCAGAAATTTCCATCAAAACCTGCCAGGCGTACCGCACACCGAGCTTTTTCTCCGCTTTGTTTCCTTTTATCTTTGCCTCTTTTCTATCTTCTTTGTTTGTTCTCTTTCTTTTTCGCCCTAAATCTCATCCTATAAGGAGCGTGAGCGCCGAAGATTACGGCCTCGTCACGAGGGAAAGCCCCTCTTCCCGGAGAAGGGAGCTCCCGTGAGAAGAAAACTTCCTGGATGTTCCCGGGTAGCGCACGGTTTAATGAACCCGTAAGGCATTCACTTTGCGACTCTTCCGGCAGGCTTTGTGTGCTCTTGGCTGAGAAAGGGAGAGAAAAGGAAAAAAATGAACACGCAATGTGACAGAGAAAGGAAAAGTAAAATCCCAGTGCGTATAGTACGCCGTCGCTTTGGAACTTAGTTGAAGAGTTGCCAAGTCGATAAACAGCTGACGTATTCCCTCTAGCTTTCTTGTTCTGCTGCTCTCGTCATATTTCTTTTCCCCGCCGCTTCCTCTTCCACGTACCTCTTTTCTCTTCGTGCGTTCTTCAGTGATGAGGCGTTTATCGCCTGTTTTCTTTGTGACGCCCCACCGCGCGCGCGCCTAGTTCTCCGTAGTCGGATTAACCAGTTCAGTTCCAGTAAAGAAATGAATTACGAGGAACGCGGAAGTCTTTGGGGAGAGAGAGAGGGGGGGGAGAGAACCAAAGAGACGTGAATGCAGCGTGCGCCCATTAGAAAGCGGATTATTCTCCCCGTAGCGATAATTTCACCGCGCAGCTTTGCGTTCCTTTCGCCTTGATTAAGCTTCATTAGCATAACAGACACGCTTCCATCGATTCCTGGAAGTTCCGTTTCTTTTTCTGCTCTTGCTCTTGCTGCTCCGTCGCTTAATATGACAGATTGCGCACAGAAGGAGAAAGCGAAAGGGTCCCATTGCGATCCGCTTGCGATGGACTCGTCGGCTGTGGCGAGTGTTAGCCTGTCCGTGAACGGTTTACAGCTTACGAGAGAGAGGGAAAATGATAAACGAAGGGTAGGGAGCTTAACCAGAACTGAGCCCGGTTGGCTACCCTACCAGCTTACTAAGTACCGGAACACCGGAGGAGATGCATGCGTGTAGCATAAGGCCCCTCTGTTGGATTTACTGTAGCAGCGTCTCTGGCGCCATCTTTGTGACGCTGACGTCAACTCACACGACGAAATTGATTTGGAACAGCCATGTTCCACTTAGCTGCTATTGTCACAGCAACGGTAGTAACAATCAATAACTTGTATTCCCCCGCCCCCCAATCCTGCCTTTCTTTTGTTGTTGTTTTTTCTTTCTCCTATGAGAGTACTTAGACAACACGAAAGTGTTTCTACCGCCTTGTGGTTTGACAAAACGGCGCATAGCAAAGATAGCTTTGGCCTGTACGTAAACGTATTGCAGTTTGCAAATTACCGTAACGCCAGCGACATCGACATTCGCATTAGCGTATGCGGTGTGATCTCTGGTGGCGCCGGCGTCACTTACACACACAGACCTATAATTGCGGCGATTATTTTCTGCCTACCTGCTGTTGTAAACGCATCGACATGCAACACTCATTATTGTATAGAGGATTTCTTTTGCGAGACACGGCCTAAATATGTTCCCGTGTCGGTAATTATTCATTGCGATCGCCGCGCAAACTAAGGAGAGCAACACGGATAAAGACTTTTCCAGGTCGGGGTTGAAGAAGGTGTCACGAGATGGCGCTATCAGCGCTGCTGCTGTTTGCGTTGAACGGGAAGGGATGAGCTGCGAGGAGAAAGCAGATATCAACAAGGGACTGAGGCAGGGGTGCCCTTTATCCCCATGCTGTTCATGATGTACATGGTGAGGATGGAAAGGGCACCAAAGGGAACTAATATCGGGTTTAGTCTCTCATACAAACAAGCGGGTAAAGTAGTAGTCTCGTCTCCTCCTTTCTCAGAACGAAATAAAGCTTGATTTGATGTCATTTCATTTCATTTGATCGCGCTATGCAATTATGTTTACACCTGTTCTGCCCTGATCGTAAAAGATAGGCAGAATTGTGGTCTGTTAGTGATTGAAATAGAGACCACATGGGAATGCCAAGCCTCGATGGAGGAGGACAGAAGAGACAGAGCGAAGGGGCAGGCCCATTTGTCTGGGGTGGGGGGGGGGGGCGAATATTCGAAACTTTCAAATCACAAATCGAAGTTTCCCATTCGATTAGGTCTTCGACTCGAATAGTCAGTGTTAGTTAATGCGAATACTTTTCGAATATCTTGCGTACTTCTTTCAATACGTCAACTGCGCCCAAATAAGCGTAAAATTGGAGCAAAAGTACGGCGAATTTTCACCCCCGCTGGTATAGAACGTGAGAACTTGCGTAGCGGAGCAGGCTACGTCAATTAGGTAGCCGCATTTGATACAGCGATTGTTCGCGCACTCTGAGGAGCCCTACCCAAGCGAATGAACTACGTTTATGGCCCTAATGCTCCATTTGTGCGTTTAGTAAATGACGCTTCATAACCTACTGTGTACTATATGTACGTCGAGAAACTTTCTGACTTTGATAATTCTGCCATTTGAATGTCGTTTTATATTAATTGTGATACCGGCTGTCCATTATTCGAAAAGTACTCGATATTCGATTCGATTCGCTTCTGACACTATTCGATTCGCATTCGATTCGGTCTCAAAAAATCACTGCTCGCGCACTCCCTATTGGCAGGACGTATCGCGGTCATTACCGCAGTGCTCACACCCTGAGGTTGTCGGCTGAGAGATGAGTCTGCGCTTGGAAAAGACATAGGAAAAATTGAGACGCTCGCGGGTGGAACGGCGGGCTTCCCCGGCAGTAGGTGCCCCCGCTAGTCGGCCTCACCGCAGTATCGGCGCTGCAGCGAAGCTTGCTTTCGGGACTCCTTACTCTACGCCGTTCGTTCAATTCTCCGAAGTATTGTCGAGCGTAAATTTGTTAAATCTTTTCATCAGCCGAGTTGTCCTTCTGTGAGTGCAGAAATCGCGATTGCGATAACCGCAAGAAAAGAAAAGAAAAAGAAGAAACGCGGCGTGAGTGATGCATTTGCAAGGAGCTATGCATCAGTCAACTATTACAACGGGAGCCCGGCATAACTTACAAGGACGCCGCTAAAAGTGAACAAGGATAAGTTAAGCCCCTACAATCATTTTTTGGGAGCTTGGCTAAAGTTAGTTTTTCTTTGGCCTTGTAAGTCGCGCCCTACTTGCGTCCCCTCCCCCCCCCCCCCCCCCCCGTTGAGGAATCGTTGCAAATACACGCTCCACCGTGCTATCTCGTTTACACTTCGAAGCACTAGCTGCTTCGCGTTCCGGTTATTCGCGCGCGAAGAAAACCGCTGGCTGTGTGAACACGCGTATTATACCGTCAAAGGCGCCCCCGGTCGCGTTATCTGGTGTTGGCCCGTGCATAAACGCCCGCACCACTAAACGGCGCCACCGCACTCGTCGCTGTAGTGTGTCCTCGTCGACGTCGGCGTGCCAGGCGCGTACTTTTCCTTTTTTTTCGCGCGGGCGAAGTTCGCCGCGCGGACAGCAGTTTGCGGGCCCCGGCGCTCGAAATCGCGGTGACGCTCGCACACGATCGGGGCGTTTTTTTTTTTTCCCCTGCGTATAAGCGGGCAGCCGTATGTACCATCGCGAGACAAAGAAGCGCGAAAGAAGGAAAAAAAAGACAGACAAAAACGCGATTGGGACCCGGGAAGACAAAAGCTTGGGACGTTAATGCGACTCTCGGCGCGGAAGGTTTTAATGAGATAAGACGGGATAGGAGGCGATGAGGAGGAGCAGGAGGAGAAGGAGGAGGAGGCGGAGCAGTGTGGGTTCTTTTTTTCTTTGTTCCACGTCGCGAAACGAACCGCCCTTCGCCAGTCCGCGGTAGTGTCGCGGAGTTTTCGCAGCCCCGCTTTCGCGGTTCTTTTGTTGCTTAATCGCGTGGTGCCGCCGCCTGGCGCTAGGTCTTCGCGGCAGTGGTCTCTCGCTGGTTTTTCAGCATGGATGGCGTGACGGATAAATGGTCTTCTCTGTGTTATGCTTACCTCTCTCTCTCTCTCTCTCTCTCTCTCTCTCTCTCTCTCTCTGTTGCGTGTGTGTAGGTGCCTGCTTGCGCGCCGCACACACAAACACGTGACGTGTCATCAAGTGCACGCGCGATGCGCGCACGTGCGAGTGCTTGCCTCTCTCGGCAGCCGTGTTTTCCTAAACTCGAGCCGGCCTTTATTCTGTATCCTGCGTCGTCGAGACGCTCGCATCGCCGAGCCCGTCGACGAGCGCGCGAGTTCGCGTGCGGGCTGAGAAAACAGACGGGATCTTCCTGGGCGTCGGCTCGGCTTCACTGGATGCGACGGTCCAGCTGCGTTTTAGTGTTAGGTGACGGAGACGTGAAAGTGGTAGTAACGTGCGTGGCGTTTCCCACAGTGGCGTCAATGTTTATAGACAAGAGGAAGCGTCGCCGCATCCTATACGCTATAGAAAAAAAGTAGCTGCGGGGTTATGCCACGGAAACCCTGCTAACAGCTTTCTTCGGTATGTTTTTGTTGTCGGCGCTGTTCCTGTTGTTGTCCTTACGATGTGAAGCGTTGTTTGGCTCCTCCGGCAACTCTGCGGTTCCCGTTTCCCACTGTTGCCTTGGTTACGTACGCTCCGCTTTCCGGATTGGTCGCCGTCGTTCCGCCGTCGGGTCGCTGTGTTGTCGTGGCCGTCGTCGCTGCCGTTGTTACCGATGACGATATTCTCATCGTTGCTGCATCCGCGTGCGCGTCATAGTCGCGAGTCCATTGTTGCCTTGGTTGCGTACGCTCCGCTTTCGGCATTGGCCGCCGTCGCGCCGCTGATTTGTCGCGGCCGTCGTCGCTGCCGTCGTTACCGATGACGATGTCCTCATCGTTACTGCATCCGCGTGCGCGTCGTAGTCGCGATGCCGTTGTTGCGAGCGTGGTCGTCGTCGTCGACGTGCCGCTGGCCTCGCCTCATCGTCATGTCGTCGTTTACTCCGTTGTTGCCATGCAGCCGTAGTCGTTCCGTCATCGTGTGCGCCGCCAGCTTGCCGTTGTCTTCGTCATCGTGCCGTAATCGTCGACGTGTCGCTGTCGTCTAATCGGTGACCTCGCGCACACACGCTCGCATCTCGCACGCAACTGCTTCGCCTTGCAAGCGCACGTTGCGCCATCTGGTGACGCTTTGTGCAAACCCAGACGAGTCCAGATGGCCTGATGTCGCTAAGCGGCGTCGCGCAACACCGATTTCTAATACGTGGGAAATCTGTAGAAATTTTTGGTGTCCCTGTTTTGATTATGTAGTAGTAGTAGTTCATGTAGTAGTAGTAGTTCATGTAGTTGATTCATGTAGTAGTAGTAGTAGTAGTAGTAGTAGTAGTAGTAGTAGTAGTAGTAGTAGTAGTAGTAGTAATAGTAGTAGTAGTAGTAATAGTAGTAGTAGTAGTAATTGTTTAGAGAGAGAGAGATAATTTAATTGAAAGAAGGCAGAGACCATGCGTTGAGCACAATTAATTTATTTTCTGCAAAACGCGTCCAGAAACATCTCGTTTTACTGCAGATTTTCTTCTCAAAACCAGGAGCCGTGGCAGCCGCATTTCGATGGGGCCGAAATGCGAGAACACACATGTATGCTTAAATTTAGTTTCACATTAAAGAACCGCGAGGTCTGTAAAGGCGAAGGGTGGTTGCCTGTGCTCTGTTTAATCTGCGGTGAGGGGTGGGGAAGGTTCTTCTTTCGAGCTAAAACGACTTCACAAGGTCACAAGTGCAAGATCTGTAAAACTCAATCAGCAACACTCCCGCACATGCTGTGGGAGTGCAAACGTCAGCACCCAGACCTTAATCCCGTGACCCTCTCGTCGAGATGGCACGCCGCCCTGCGCAGCTCCCATCTCGACGACCAACTCTGGGCGACCCAGCAGGCCCACGAAGCGGCGAAGAGGCAAGACCTCGACGTCCCATCGTGGGAGGCGTAGGCCCAGCCGACTAAACTGCTGCTTCTCATTAAAGTTCTCTCTCTCTCTCTCTCTCTCTCAATCAGGGTTCCCCTTGGCTTAAAGTTCCCGCTCCACTGCTTCTAGGATTGAACCTAGCCGGAACCTAATTCAATGATAAGCGCAGTGGGGGAAGGGAGTGCTGCTGCTTGCAGCGCCGTGATCTTGTTCTTCATTTTGCTGTCTCTCACCTCAGAGGTTTAGCAGCACATGTAGCATAGCAGCACTTGTAGAAGCATAATGTTCGCGCTATGCTACTTCAGTCGTCTTTCGACCCTGCCTTTACGTTCGCTTCTCTCTCTCTTTCTTTAACGCTATCACAAAAGCCCGGCTTTGATGGGTCATTCAGCGGTTCCGCGTTCCTTTCTGTCATGCCGCGGTGACCGCTCAATCACCTCCGCAATGGTCTATACGGTGATGGATGACCGTTCGATCGCGCTTCGTTGTCGCCTCCGATCGCTTTTTTTCTCAAGATTGCGTTCTAGCGTGATTTCCTCTCTCTCTCTCACTCCCTCACTCACTCTCTCTCGTTCTCGCGTGCGAAAAGAAAAAGTCGCGTGTCAATATCGCGAAATATCGCTTTAACGAGCTCTCCGCGAGTCGTTCGAAGCCGTTGATGGATTATTGCGTAATTGACCCCGATCTGTGCACGTATGTAAGGCAAGCGAGGCGCGCTCGTTAATCAGCGAATATTGACTCTCGAAGTGACAAGTGCGTGACGGGTAGGGAAAAAAGGGAAAGAGGGAAACGAGAGAGAGAGAGAGAGAGATAGGTAGATAGAGAGAGAGGGGGGGTCACGTTGAATGCGGTCGCTCGCGGCGACGGTTTTATTGGAGCGCTTAAAGTCCTCGGCGACGCATCGGGCGACAGGCTCTCACCAAACACCCGCACGAGAAAAAAAAAACCGCAGGGCTGCGTCTCTCTCTACGAAAGCGCGTTTACGTGTAAACAATGCGACCGATGCACTCGTAGGCCACGGACAGTAGACCGATAATATGGGCTCGCTATTTATCTTCGCTTCTTCCCGTTTATTTTTATTTTTTTCTATGGTCTGTGTCTGCTTGAGGTGAGGTAACGCTTAAGATGATGCGAAAATGCCCGTGTACCCAATTTTGGGGGTCGCTTTAACCCTTAAACGGCAGTAGGGAGTACCTTACCCGTTTCGTTTCAGTGCCTCTAAAGCTTATAGGAATGGATGCTCCTCTTCTGTACATTATTGTAGGCAAATGTAGTGTTATCCTTCTGTGATCATCAGCGGCAGCCTATGTTTATGTCCACTGCAGGACGAAGGACTCTCCCAGCGATCTCCAATTACCCCTGTCTTGCGCTAGCTGATTCCAGCTTACGCCTGCAAATTTTCTCAGTTCATCACCCCACCTAATCTGCTGCCGTCCTCGACTGCGCTTCCTTTCCCTTTGCATTCATTCTGTAACTCTAATGGTCCACCGGTTATATATATATATATATATATATATATATATATATATATATATATGTATCTGCTCTGCGCCTTGCATGGCCTGTCTAGCTACGTTCTTTTTTTTTCCTCATGTGAACTAGGAGATCGGCTACAGCCGTTTCATCTTTGATCCGCACCGCTGTCTTCCCGTGTGTTAACGTTGCGCGTATCATTTTTCGTTCCATCGCTCGTTGCACAGTCATTAACTACTTCGCAAGCTTCTTTGTTTACATCCATGTTAACCTCCTTCGTGACTGCAGGATTTAATGATGGTTTATTATATTGCAACCAGTTAGTAGTGCCGGAGGATTCGTGGCCCTACTGCCTATCCTTTTTGTGCTACCCTATCCTATTGTGTATTATCCTTGTTTGTGCTTTCGGACTCTTCAATCGTAACAAGGACCACCTTTTCTGAAAAGTCAATAATACCCAAGTTACGTGCTGCAAGAAATGAAAGGAACTCACACTGAGTGCATATTTCTTGGCCTCTTCTAATATTGCGCTACTTTCCAGGCTTCACCAGAAGTAAGTCTCCGCCAAAGGCACACAAATGTAAATATTCCCGTAGCTCTTTTTCCCGCTAAATAGAATTCTTAACCTACTTTCCTACCTTGGTGTGTGCTTCTTTCTTTCTTTCTTTCTTTCTTTCTTTTTTTCTTTGTTTCTAGCCTCTATTGAGGTGCTGTTGAATCTACCCACTGAAGTGCTTTAACCAAACAACGAAAAAAAAAATGAGGCTTAGCTGAAAGCGATGCGTTTATTCTATCGCACCATTAGCTTTAGTAGCTTTAGATAGGTGTTGCTTTCGAGTCAACAGCGGCAACAAAGAAAGCATAATTTTTTCCTCGTCAGTTTTATTACGACGTTGCTTCTTACTTCCAAGATTCCTTTTTTTTTTCTTTGTGTCAACTCGCACCGCAGCAATATTTATCTACCCGCCACGCAGAGCTGTTCAGAAGTGGCCCACTGTAAGCGCGCTTCGCTACATATAAACCGTGCGGTGAAGACCGTCCCCTGCGTTGATCTCACTTCAATCTCACTTCACAGTGTGTTAAAACAGTTGCTACGCTGTCGAAGCTGTAGAGCCTGCATCAGCCAATCAGAAAAGTGAGGCTATACCGAGGAACTGTGCTGCCCCATAAAGTACACACCTTCGCGCTTGTGTCGTCTGCTCTCGAGAACCGTTGAGCAGACGAGAAAAAAAAGAAATAGTTTTGCAGTTGTCGCAGTGAAGCGCTTCGGCGAGCTTGCGCTTTTTACACAGACAGCTACTTCAGTTTTGCTGCTATTTTCGACCTGGCGAAAAAAACAATTAGTAAAGAATAAGACGCTCTGAGCAAGAGCAGCTATCTAGCAGGCGCGAATGTGCCGGGCGCGCCTTTCTCGTTAAATATTTAGGCTTCAGAGTTGGGGATCTTTCACAGGGCTCGTTAACGTTACAAACCAATTGACTCCAAGTCCATCCTATCGCTTTCATTAGTTCGTATCTCCAACCGTAGAGCTCTCCGGCTTGTGCCACTCCGGCTTGTGTGCGGGGCGATCTTTCCCTTCAGTCCATGTATTATTAACACATTTGCGGTCTGCGTCAAATACAGGGCGCTCTAGCAAATAGTGGTGGTATCAACACGAGCTTGGCAGCCCACACACGACGATGAAGTAAATCGTCCCAGTTGATGAATTCATCCCGATACTTGGATCGAAGCCGAGACCAATGCTTTTCTAGTTCCAGCTCTACCGTCTGCGCCAAACCGGGGGGCTATGCCCGCTAACAACTTTCTGTGGCTCTGAACATGGAGTTGGAGCTTCTTACTGCGCCGCATATTCCGGCAGCGTTTGACAGCACATTTGTTTTTTTTTTTCGGAAGAGATGCTGACTCAGCGTATATTTAGAAACGATGGAACCCAGCCTTTAAGACGGAAACACCGGGAGAGAAGTAGACAAACACACGCGCTGGGTGTGTGTCTGGTGTTTGCGTCTAAAAGGCTGGTTTCCATCGTTTCTAAAAGTATGTACCAACAGGCCCAGCAACCGACTCTTCTATGAGTCAGCGTAGTTTTAACGTTCGACGGTTTCGTATTTGCCTAAACGCATAAGAGCGGAAAAATGAGTGTAATGTAACACTCATTGGTGGGGCATATTGTCCTATTTTGCTGCTGTATGTAGCACCTTGAAATTCACCTGTTTGCTAGTTCACCGTGACATGACGGATTCCTGCAGCTTCTGCTGGGCTGTATTTACATTTACAGATGAACTGCATTGTTTTATTGTAGAGCCAAAGACTGGACCTAGTAAGTTTCAGATTCTTGTTACTCAGCTACAGGAGCCCAAATATGAAAAAAAAAATAGTCTTGAAACCTGTGACGTCACACTGACGTGCCACACTGCCGTCTTCCGCGCGAAATTTTAAAAAAGAAAAGAAGAGAGAGAGCAAAATCTAATTGTGAGCCTCATTGTCTCCTTTGATAATCAGCCAACTACTGTGAAATTAACCAAAATACAATTTTGGAGATATACTATCTCAGTTCGAAGTCCCTTTAAATGCTTACCTTGATTGACCTATTAGTCATCTGGGTGACAAATTCTGAAGTGAAGCCATTGTGAAGACCAGGGGTGCTAATTGGACACCTTCAGAATTCCTCTATATTCTAGAATTGTGCCGTGTTGGTGTTTCGAACGAACTAGAGATTAGCTGCCCTGTCAGCCAGTCACAGCTGACAGTGTAGTGACTTTTGCAATATCGTTTAAATTGACAGTACCTATACTGTCAAATCAGCCATACTGCCATGCTCCTAGCCATAGGAACACACAAAGGTGAAGCTTCCTGTCCAAACAAGGCTGTTTTAAGGTCTACTCACGTCTGGCCGACCGAGTGCTCAGCCAACAACTCCCTCTCCACTGCGATTCAAATTAAGGGTAGCGTTGTGCTACCTTTTTTGCCAAATTAGGCAATGTTTCGCTACGTTATGCGTTTGCCGTTCTAGAAACGCGTAAATTATTGTTTACTCGCAGAGAGACAGTAGTGGAAAGGCATGCAGTGTCATTGTAAGATTTGAAACTCACCTTTGTTGGCTTCGGCTCATAAACCAGTACCGTAAACGATTTCGTAATCCTTTGAATGAGTCTATGCCCACCTCACTGTAAACCGATTTACACTCTTAGGGACGATTAAGGGTGTACGCGGTCCTTAATGGTGCAGGTCGGTCTATGACTCGCACTCTTACACCCGTAAGGGTGCAAGGGTTTAAGCCGTGGGCAGACAGCTTCCTTAAGGATGTGAAAATTGTTTTACATTTCGCGGTGTTTCAGTCGTTGAGGCTTTGTGGCTTCGGTGCGCAAGAAAGCAGGCGCAGGTCCCCAACCCGTGTACTGATTTGAATGAGTGTGAATAACTCCAGGTAGGTCGAAACTATTTCCGAGGTCTTTATTAGGAAATGGCTTGCAGCCGCTGTGTTCCATAAGTTCTGCCAATCGATCATTCAGGCAATTTATTTAATCGGTTTAGTTTATCTATCTATCTATCTATCTATCTATCTATCTATCTATCTATCTATCTATCTATCTATCTATCTATCTATCTATCTATCTATCTCTCTTTCTATCTATATCTATCTATCTATCTATCTATCTATCTATCTATCTATCTCTCTCTCTCTCTCTCTCTCTCTCTCTCTCTCTCTCTCTCTCTCTCTCTCTGTTCCCCTGTCCATTCGTGGGCTAAACTGAATTCGTGTCTCTCTCGTCTCTGCACTACGAATTCAATTAAGCACAGTGTTGCGTTACCAGCGAGTTGTCTTGTGGCTCCAAATTCGACCAATCCACCACTGATTTTTTTTCATCGATAGTAATCAATCAGTGACTGTCTCTGTCTGTTCCTCTATCCATTCATGGACCAGGCTCTTCGCAGTTCTCTGTGTAGATAGATGTTCCTGTGAATGATGCGCTGAAGTTTGCCTTGGTTGTTGCCTGCATGTCTATGACCCACATTTCTCCGCATGCTTTTTTTTTTATCTCGCAGGTGATTCAGACAATCGATCATTCTCATCCATATTTCTTTCTAGTAGTAGCGCCGCTAATGAGAGGAATTGTAACTGCGCAACTTTTCGAGCGAGCGAGTGCCTCTTAGGTATATGCTCTTACGCATATACACGTTCAGTCGATTCTGGACTGCAAATAGGCGCAGGAACAATAGCAGTAACGACGCAGGCCAGTCAAATAATCAAGTAATTGGCGCAGTAACATAATTGATGGACTGACTGACTGACTTGCGCTACCGCAAGTTGCTATCTCACTAATGACTCCAGGGATCCCGGGGCGCCATTGTATGCGAAAGATAGCAGCGAGTTTTGAAAGCCGCGCCCGCTAATGAAGCTCGCCGGTAAAGGCGGCATGCATTGCGTGTAAGCATGTAATTAGGCTGCAGCGATATATCGGCGTCGGCCATATCTGCCGGTCTCGTGCTACTATAGCCCCGTGCATAAGGTTCCTTGCTTTATTATTAATAATTGAGAACGATGTCCATTTCAGTCTTCCTTAACATAGTTTTAATCAACAAAAGAATGCAGTACGACGAAAATTTCATTCGACCACGTGGGTGCGTGTGTACAAAATTGTTTTGTAATTCGTACCCAAGCACACAAAGCAAGCAAACGTTTCGACAGTGATCTTGCCGTTACTGTCTTGTGAATAATTTTCCATAGTTTCACGTGTCATGCATATTCTTTATTGATTTTTTTTCGAACACGTCAGAAAGGGAACAAAAGTTTGTTATACAGCTGACCAAGGCACCGGCCAATTTATTTGGTATTTTTTTACAAAGTACCACGCTGAGCATCACATTTAGCTGTTCACCAAACGACGAGCACAACGTAGTTGCTAGAGGGGCGTTATGAAATAACGAGTACAGTGCATTGAATAACCTCGTTAGCAAAAGTATAGGTGTAACGTGACGATAAGTTGTAGGTCTTGGTCCCGTTGCGCTTTCTCGATCAGACAGGCTCGGCCGCGGACCCTCTGCACGAAATGAGTCCGATCGACCGCGTGGCCGATCACGTGACAGCAGGGCCGCGTGCGCATGCGCAGTGATTGTGCGCACGCACTGTTTAACCAAAACTGTCCGTCGAGCGATCTTCAGGGTCTGCAGCCTTGCTCCAGTGTTAGCCGCTGCGTTTGGCGACGTACAAGCCGTCTTTGTACAGTAGGGTCCGCTGTTTATAGGAACACACAGTATACTGCAATAGATCATCGCTGAGATATGGCATAATGACCAAAAGTCTCATTCTTAACGTATTTCAATTTTTAATGTACGTCCGTTTGATGGTATCAGCCACTTTCCGACAAAGGCGAACTGCCCCCAGTTTTATTAGCTTAATTGCTGGTTAGATGTTTCAATTTATTATCTGACAGTACTCTCACGTGATTGTGTCGCAAACCGTTTACTATGCCTGCAGATATCTCTTGTTGATACTCGAGTGGTACTATAACATATCTTGCTTTAACTTTATATTACTGGCATGAGTTCAACTTCATTACTCTTTTCTCTGTATGTGTGTAAGTTTGCTATCCGATGGCTCTTTGTTTGTTCCAATCTTTGTCGTTGGTGTGATGCTGTGATTCGTTTGCTCAAACGTACAATTGAGCTTCTACTGTACCGCACCGCACATTTCCGTGTAGAAAGTAGGTGCGAAATCCGCAGATGCAAGCAGCTGCGATGCGAACGACAGCAGCAGTCGATGATACATCGCCCAACGGAACTCCATACTTCTTTACATTCCATACCGCTTTCAAGGACACATATGGGAAGTAAGGAAGCACGGTGATCCGAATGGACAGGCTGACGCAATGGGCCCTTGACGAAGTCCTCGGTGCTTATCTTGTCTTCTGCTGCCGCCTCTGTCACGTGATTTAGAGAGCACTTGCATTCAGAGCTCATCCGTCATACCTTTTAGTGAGACTCCCCATAGGGCTTCCTGTTTCATAACTCGGACACAGTAATTGGTGAGCAACATGAGCTTTTGTGCTGTCTTTCTTATCACCCTTGGGCATCACAGACAGCTACAAAAGGTCACTTTTTGAGCACATCAGCAAGTTAAGATATCGGTTTTAGTACAATAGGTACGATTTACTAACCCTGCTTGCAAATGGTCGAAGCACAGTGATTGAAGGGAATATAGTTGTTTGCTCTTAGTGTTTCTGAAAAGATTGCTTTTAACTCTACACTGGAAGCGCGAGAGATCGCTACCGTCTACACCTGAAGTCTGAGCAGTGATATGGTCTTTCAGTTGAAAGTATTTGCGAACTTCTCGCGTAACCCGTTTCTCGTTTTTTACGGCACAGACTTTCTCCACATTTAATACCTGGTGTAATCCTAGAACTATGGTTAAGGCACAACCATGAGAAAACTCGCATTAATACATCATTCAACCTCTTCTAGAAACACCGACTACTCGGTATCTAACATTTAAGGCCCCTTGGAGAATGAGAAATGGACACTCGTACGTTTCTGCGAGAACTTGGAAAGCGCTGTGCTTTACTTTCTGTTCTTGTAATTTTGGCATTGCGCCCCACTAGTCAGCCCCATTTGGAATTAACAACACGAGGGCATATAGAAAACCGCCCCGCCGTGCTGAGCACCGTAATTTCGAAGCTGGATAAAACATATCTAAGCACTTGGACTCACTTTAAACATTATCTTGAGAAATTCACACTTCTGAAGCTTTACCTTTCATCCGAAGCACGATGACGCCAGGCCCTGGCGAAGCAGTCGGTGGAGCCGTTCCTGCTGACTTTAGGCTGTCTACAAACGGATGCTCAAACCTTCTGCACAACACACAGTGCTTCGGTTGCGAACTTGTCACGCACACATCCGGGTGAAAAGCAGACGACGAGTTCCAGACGTGCAGAAGTGCCGAAAGGAAAGGAAGCACGCTTATTGACGGGTCCAGACGTCGTCGCCAGACGACAATTTCAACCCTTCAAGCTTCCATCAGTTAAACGAAACGACAAATTTAACTGTCCGACGCAGATCAATATAACAGCGGCATTCGCTGCTTCGACGTGGGGCGCCCGTCCTTGTCGGCCATGGTTGCACGTTAGTGTACGTGGCACAGACGAGAGATATAGAGCCGGCCCGACGGGGGGAGATGCGTCACCCGTGAGAATGAAGACGTTGCTCGAAACGCGTCGCATGTACCCTTCCCCGCGTCGAGGGTGCGAGACAGATTGCAGACGCCAGCCGGCCAGAGATGCCACGAACGCTATGCGCAATGCGTCGCTCCGAAAACGATGTTGCCGTTTCTCGCCTAGGGCGTCAGTGGCGACGCAGTGCGTTCAGCGAGGCAGAGGTTTCAATCCGGGTGTTGGGATTGTGTCTGTTGCGTACGGCGGCAAGTTCCAGACGACAAAGAAAGAGAACTGTAGGCTGTGCGAAAGGTGGAGAACGTTGCAGACGACGGAATGGTGCAGATGGCTGAATGGTGCAGACTGGTGCAGACGGCAGAACAGTTGCAGACGGTTAAAAAAATACAGCCGAACCAGGCGACTCAGAGGGTGGCCGTTGCGTTCCAATCATGAGTCGCGAAGTTCAGCGGCATTATTATTAATATGTTTTTTTCGCGTGGGTCGGCTTCATTCCGCGTGGCCGATCGGACCTCCTCCCTCATCCGCGCATGAAGCGCGCGCGCGGAACAGAGACCGGAAGCCCTCGGCCGCCACCAAGTGGCCCTGATTAGCCCCAATGAGGGCCTGCCCCAGCGTCAAGCTAGTCTGCATGAACAGATCGAGTGAGGAGGTGATTGCGAGAGAGAGATAGAAATTGTGTATGTACGGGAGAGAGCGGGCGTACGACGGGGAGGAGAGTTCTCGTTTGCCCTCGCGCGCCATATGACCCCCCCTCCTGACTCGGACACGTAACCGTCATTTCTTTGTTGCCTGCGTCTGAATTTTGTGTTTCTTTACTTAGCGAGAAATTCGTGAAACCCGTGGCATCTGGTGCGCGTAAACGGAAATGACGAAGAAAGTGAGGGTGCGCGTTGGTTGAGTCATCGTGCTTAATGTACTTGCCGGTCTCGTCTGCACGTGTAACTGAACGCCTTGGCACTTCTGTGATCTGCAGCACGCGCACTCATAGGAGAACTGCCGGCTCTATCTGTCTGAAACCGAGCTCATATTCTTTCTCGCAATGCCGCACCGTTCGACTTGTACTTTGGCTCTGTTCAAGGTTTCCGACGAAGTTGGTTCCAGATGTATATAGAAAGGCGAGGCGCCCTAAACCCATGCAAAATTTGGAAGTCGTCTGATCCGAATACGCTGTATTCTGACAGCCGTTATAAGTAACTCCTCCCTTACGCAACCAACAATCGCTTGAGATAATGTACGAACTGCATCGGCGTTGTAGCCAATTACGCATTCACTCAACATATGCCGTGATATATGGTACTGCACGCGATTATGGAAAATTCGGTCAGGCGAATTGAGCGAAATGTGCTGAATACCTGTGCGTACAGTAAACATCGCGTGTTTCATTCCTACCCCGTTTACCTCGTAATATCTGCAGTTGTCGTCGAGTTGACATGTAAGTGTCGTTAGGATAATCAAACAGCTGATTCAGGCTGAAGTTAATCTGCTCGGGTTGTCAGTTAAGCTACTCAGCTCTTTGGAGTCACTGTTTGCAATTCTAGTAGTCTAAATTATTGTAGTGTCCTCGGTATTAAAGTTCAAACGTAAGCGACGTTACGGCAAAGAAGTTCAAGTGCCTGTTATACGCGCTCTACCTGCTCGAAAGTCATGCTCTATACCTGAATCGACGCTCTTCGTTTAAAGCAAATTCCTTAAACTCGTGGCGAAAGTACCAGGGAAAAAAATGAATGCTATCCTTAAGAGAGCCGCATTCCCAAAACTCTCGGAGATATTGTCGCAGCGCCTAACACTTCCCCGGGTTGCATAATTTGAAAACGGGCGACAGATCGCGATTAGGCCTAACCTCGGAGGCCGTTAGGAGCAGACGCACCCCGACAGCCGAAGGCGAGGCGCTCTGAAAAGCGCGGGAACGCGATACTCTTAGCTGGTGCACGAATTGTAGCGCACTCGAATACACAACTGTGCGACCTCCTTCGTCTAAACGATGTGAACAACTAAACACTAAATCGCCACACGGTCCTCTCTTGCACGGGAGAAACTTCCAAAGAGTTCATTCATCCGTGAAACATCAGGCGAACACCGTCGTGCTTTTTATTCGTGCGGTCTCGATTTGAACATGGAAAAAATATCGCAGATCCGTGCAAATCTTTTTCTGCTGATGTCGTTTCCGCCAAAACCAGCCTATATGATTTCTCAGATTACCGCTCCAGGCCGTTATCGGCTAGCTGACGTCAGCGGCTCCGGAAACGCTCTCTTGCCGGCGATAACTAGAGACACCCAAGATGACGCAACACGAGGAAACTCTATATGCCAGGCTTTGCTATAACGAGAAACATTCGCGCATGCGTCTTCAGAGTAGAAGATCCGACAACTAACTTAGCAGACGACGCCACGTCGCTACGGCCACGGCTTTCGGAACAGTGGATGGCTCGATAAAAAAAGAAAAACGTTGTCTCACAAAGACAGACCGCCGTTGTCGACAAGCGGTCGCAAACTCACGTTTTCGCTGGCGTCCACGAATTCCGTGCAACTTTCCTTTCGAAAGGTCGTTTTTACGTCTTGGAAGGAGGTGGCATTGACGAAATAGGTCCATGGGCTGGTGCTGGCGACGCGTTGCCCGCCATCAAGAAAGAAACATGGCTGCCATTGAGTGACTTCGGGTCGCTCTCTTGTCTTGTCTTGCCGTGATCGTCACCGCACAGCAACTTGGACAGCCGCGGCCAAGAAGAAAGTGGATCCTTTAGGATGAGAGGACGAGGGTGGATGTCGCGGCTGGGGTCAGGAGAGAGCGAAAGGGAGGGGGTGCTAGTGGGAGAGAGAGGTGCGGAGGAGAGGACGTCTCTCTAGCCGGCGATGGGGGCGAGGACGCCGAGCAGAAAGCTAGCGGGAGATACCGCCACATCTGGAAATTTTGGGAATCCCCTCGCCCCGCCGCCCCCCGACATTACCCGAGGCGTAGCCGTGGAGCTCTGCGGCATCCCGCAGAAGCTCCCCCACCCCACCCCCTCCCTCCAACGGGCTTAGCATAACCTTCTCTTCTGTCCTCCTCTCGTTTGGTTCTGGGTAGAACAGAACGTGGATGGTTTCCTTTCCCACCCCTGGAACGGTCCCCCCTCCCCACACCCTTCTCTTTCAAAAGCGAAGCGGCGGGCCTGGTGGCGTGCACATGTTTAGTCTCTCCTACCGACGCGGCGCGTCTCTGACCCCCGGCTTGAATCTTTCGTCGTCGTCTGCACGGATGCCTTCTTTTCTTTTTCTTCGTCTGTTACCCCCCGCAGTTTCGTCTGCATCGTCAGAGAGCAGCAGAAGGCAACGGTACTAGAAGCAGAAGGAGCGGGAGGGGGGAAGGGGAGGAGAGGATAAGGGGAGGGGATTATTGCAAAGATGGCTGCCGCGCCAACTAACGCGTAGTTTCCTCTTGCCTTCGTACCTACTCTCTCTCCTGTCTTCTTCCTTCCCGAATACTAGCAGAAGAAGCAAAACAAGAATGACACAAAGTTCGAGCGTACGTTGCGTTGGTCCCTCCTCCCTTTCCATCCTTCAATCTGTTTTAGGCAACCGCTACACACCCCACCCAGTGTTGACGCATTCCGTTGACTCTCTTGGTCGACTCTGTGACTTACTTGTCCCCTTGATTGCTCTCTCTCTCTCTCTTTTTTTTTCTTATTTGGCTTTCTATCTTCAGTGCGCCCCCGCGAAGTTCGTAGCGGCACTCTTTTGGTTCCGGTTACTCCTAAATTTGTTAATCGGTTGCGGTACGGAAAAGTCGAGCAGCAAAGGGCTAGGAATGTCGAACGGCTTCTTCTGACTGTGTTCTTTAGAAGGAAATTTTTTTTCTGATTGGCTTACTGTATCTTCTTCGCTTAAGACACCCCTGACAAACGTCGTCGGTCACCTCCTCTGACATCTGCTGGCAGTCGCATACAACAGTTCATGACGCTTTTACGCGTAACAAGAATGGTCTTATCGTTCCGATCCCATCCGTGGAGCCGTCTTGGCATCACATTATGTGCCACCGGTGGCATATGTGTTTTGCTTCAGATACAGTATTTTTTGTCGAAAGTAGAAGGGTGCCTTTCCGAGCGCCTTACGCAAGGACTTACTGCTTAATTCCTCGCTATAAAAATTTGTTGAATCGGTCATAATTGTTCAATAGTCCTTGTTCTCCTGCCACGAAATTCGTGTGAAACCAGCCAGATCTTTGACAGCAGCAACATTCGCCCAGTGACCCAAGTTATGTTTCGACAAGCGAACCTGTTCTTTGTTTTTGCCAAAGTGTTCCTTCCTCTTAAGAGCCTCTTGTGAAAGGAACTATCATGGAGCATACTACTAATCGTCTACGAAGTTTTCAAGCGATCTGGTATTCGTGAAACAACCCACGCTTTTTATTTCAACCGGAAGGCTACCTCTGGCACGAAACGTTCAAGGAATAGGATGTGCTTAAAGGCTATTCGCTGTTCTCAACACCTATCAAAGCACAGTGCTGTAGTCTGCGACTTCTCATTCGTCGCTGCTGTTATTCTTACTGTTCATCCTCGTCCTGACAGACAAGCAAGAGCCCAGTGCCGTGAGGAAACGAAAAGGTTTCTTCAATTGCACAAAAGACCCAGTCGTTCAAAGACTCGCCCCACGTCTTCTCGATGGGCTCCATTTCCTACCCGGCGCTTTTTCTTTTTTCGTCTGAATTGCGTCGCACGCTGAAGCTATCGCGTTTGACCTTCGCCTTGTGACTCGAATCTCATCCTCGTAAGGGGCTTCAAGGGCCCACCGCGCCTGCGCTCTTAAAGGAAAAAAAAAACGACGCTGCAATGGTATCCATGTTGCCACACGCATGCCTTCTCGCTTTTCAAGCATCTCGCGCGCTGTGTCTCGCGAAATTTGCCGTCGTGCTACGCCGCCTAAGTTCGTACACTTGGCTGCAAACGTCGCGAAAAAAAAAAAGGCTGAATTTCCACGAAACCTGGACATAACATCGAGTTCAAAGTTTTAACGCGTTGTGGCCTTTCCGAAGCGATGAGCTGTCCATAAAATCAGAATTGTCGTGGGCATATAAGTGCAAATTTGTCGCGGAACTTGTACCGCGAAAGTTTTGGGGTCGACTGTGCGATGGCACGCTCTTAAGGGGGAACGCCTAAAATCGTGATAAGGCGGACGTTGCTCCAACAGTTGCTCAACTTTATCGCGAAGGCAAAGAGGTCTGATATCAAGCTTCGTCTGGACCCGCGTACAGGCGCAATCTGCGGAAGGCGCAATCTACAGACGAATCTGAGCATTCGTGTCACGTCCTAACTGTTATCAACGGCGGACTACTGATCAGGTGTACCATTCTAGAGTGTGCCGTACTGAATACGTGAGAAAAATGCAAAGCGAGACCAGCTTGATGGCAAAGTCGGCTAGAGTGTTCTGACGGCGGGTACTCGGAAGCCTTCTTATGGGCGTAATGCGATAAACTCGGAGCATCGCTGCGTTTGGTACTTTTCGTGTAGCGGACTACAATGAGCGTGTTCTTTCCGCCGTTTGGATACTCATATATTCGATTCTGTGCTTGCAAGTTTTGGCATAAAAAGGCACCATCGCCTGCTACAAATCAAAACAAGAAATCGAAGTTTGATCTTCGCCGTCACTGCGTTCAAGTCGGAAAGAACGCTCGTCGAGACTGTATTCGAGATTAGCGTTAACTTTATCTGCAAATTTACGCAAGGCGAATCACCGCTAACGAACAGCTAAATTTATTGAAGTGTCGTTGCTAATCGTTACTCGTGATTCTTGCACCTCTTTCGTCGGGCGAAGCCATTTCACACGCAAGCACCAGCTCGGCGTAAGACCGACGAGTTGGAAGTCAAGGCGCAGGGACATTTCTGGGCTTTCGTCGGGTTAAAGGCCCGCGGGACTGTCACAATCGTCCGTCTTTCGGGTGATTCACTGGGGCGCTCGCACGTCGCTCGGACACTGTGTTTGCACGCACACCCGTTAGCGCGTCGCCATTTAGACTAGCCCGTACTCTGTGCACTACCTAACCTTCTAACCATAACCGAGCAACCTCTTCGTCTGCAGAATGCTTCCCCGTGGTCTGACAAGTGGCCTTTTCGCAAAGGGAACGGCTGAAGACGGGAGGACGAGCACTTAAGCCCAACGCCATATATGAACCCCCCGTTTCTACCGGCACACCATCGGAAAAACATCGACGGCTACACCGGCTTTATCTTGCGGCTCTTACTTCGTGCTTC
This sequence comes from Dermacentor albipictus, assembly GCF_038994185.2. Classification (NCBI taxonomy): domain Eukaryota; kingdom Metazoa; phylum Arthropoda; class Arachnida; order Ixodida; family Ixodidae; genus Dermacentor; species Dermacentor albipictus. The sequence continues at coordinate 45,167,552 of NC_091826.1, forward strand.
CATTCCCAATTATCCGGCAGCGGAGATGTGTCCGAAACCACCGTTTCGCGGAAAAGATACCGTTTCTCCCCGCTGTTAGCGTAAGAGGAATAATAGGGATTGCAAAACAAAAATGAAAGGGACGATTTAGGCGGCACGAAAGCTGGCGGTCTAAACGTGACTCCCTTCGCACTCGGGGTTTTGTGGTCGTCGGGCTGCTCGCTCACCATCCATTGCCGCCCGCCTCTTCCTTCCGTCTGCCTGCACGTGTTTTTCTTTCCTGTTTTCCTTTCGACCGCCGTCCCTCGCGGGGCGGACGCTGTGACTACAACGGACGGGCTTGCGAGAGACAGCTCTCCGGGCTCTGTTATAAGCTGGCTTCGACGCTGAAGGCTTCGCTGGCGGCGGCGGCTTCGTTTATTTGCCTTTCTCCGGCCGAGGGTCTCGGATGGCGACGGAGCCGGTGCAGGAGCGCCTCTAATTGGAAGCAGCGGTGGCATCGGGTCCGCCGGGGCTGGTGCAAAGCCGCCGAGCGAGGCAACCGCGAACAGTATGGTGCAGCCCCCCCTTTTCTACGTCCCACCCATGCCTCCCCTGTTCCTTGACGGCGGCCATTCTTTTCTTTCTTTTTTTGGCCTCCGCCACCCTTGCCGCTGTCCACCAGCCCGTCTGGGACGAACGGCAACGAAGGGACCCTTTTTTTTTTGCGACCGCCTGTGTTCTCCCCCTCTTGACCCCCTTTCTTCAACGTCTGGGACAGTCCTGACTGGGAACCGTGTAACTGTAGTGGTGGGTGCTCGGGGAACAAAAAAAAAATGACAAAAATTAAAAGATGATGAAGAACCCCGTTGGAGAAAGTGGAAGGCGGGGGGAGGGAGGGGGAAGGCTGTAGCGTTAAAAAGAAAATGTTGCCGCGGGATTGTAAAATGGGTCCGCCTTCATTGGCAGCAACGGCGGCGGCGGCGGGAGACGTTACACACACTACGCGCGGGAATCTGAAACCGGAGACGAAGTCGCCGAGTCGGACGCGGGCTTCTTCTTCTTTTTTTTTTTTCTTTTTTTTTTTTTTTTTGATGAGAACGTGTGGGCGCTTTGCCCCCTTGCTTTTATCATTCTCTGTTCTCGCTCTTCTTCCTCTTTCATCCTCTCTCGGTTTCGCCGTCTCTTCTGTTGTGGCCGTTGCATCGCCCGTTTAGCGCAAAGTGATCTCGATCGCGGCGCCCCTTGCGGTCTTCGTCGGGAACAAGCCGTTCGTTTCGCTTCTGCGGCGGCGTTTTCCACGGAACGTGGGCTTGCTGCAGCGTAAACAAACTTCTGCGCAGGATGGCAGAGACTGAGGAAAGGTCGAGCTCGGACTTCGCTTTTTTATCGTTCTACGCCGGCTGGCGCATCGTAAGGCGAGGAAGCGTATCGTTCCGGGTCTATTCCATCCCCACTGGCATAAGTTCTACACTATACAACGGCTCAAGATTTCGAGCTATGGAAAATGGTCGTGAGTCTGCTTTGTACTAACTCTGGTTCAGTTTGCCTGACCTCGCATCTACGGTCGCGGTGAAAGCTTACACTGCGCATCGTACAAACACGTTGTCACTGCTGCGCTGGGTAGCGAGGCACTGAGCTACCTACCTACGCAGAAGTCTCGCGAAAGAAGTAAATCTGTTACGTCGTTTTAAGTAATGAGGAAGCTTGTGTCCTTGAGGTTCGATGTCAGATCAAACTAACCAGCCGAGCCGCTGTATGTCGGATCAAAATGCTATAACAGCAGAAGGCTACGATTTGTGCAAAGGGGTGCCGCATTATCGGGAGCCTGTTAAAGTTGGGGCACGCTGGTTGCCTCGCCAGCTTTACGGAATGAGGGGGAAAAAATCTTGTATAAGCAGTCTGTCGAAGTCTTAGTTTAATAAGGTAATACGTCATACAGCACACCATCGTTGCCCCCGTATTAAAGTACTCCTTACTGCGACATAATCTGGAGCACCTGACAGATGTGTCATATATCTAACGTTGAGACGTCCTGCGATACAGTGCTTGGTCGAGTATGGCTTATACTGTTGCATGTTATGCATACGTCGCTGACAGGCGGCGCATTGGCAGCGTTGCATTTGAACTCCGAACACGCATAAGTTAGCCCCTCGAGCGGTATTGAACGATCATGTATTTGGTTGTAAATTTCCTCGAGCTTCTTAATCTTCTCTGTAGATGAACTGCACGTAAATGTTTCTGTACAACGTGTTGTCGAGCACGGATGGAGAATTTAGAAAGTCGTTGAATGGCGCAAGACTGGTCCGGACTGGCTCTGCTCTGGCCTCTGGTTTCGAACACTGATTCCTCACTGCGGACGCTTCAAACGTTGCACGCATAGCCAGCGCAAGTGCCGCGTGCATGAAGCAGAAGCAAGCGCGCGTCTGTGGTTATCGACGAGGTTACTCAACTCCCATATCGCTCTGCATAGCGGCACGGGCAAGCGAAACCGACATAGCGCGGGTGGTCTGGACTCGGCGACCGCGCCAAGTCGACGCAGCGCGCTTCCAGTTGACAGTAAAGACACCGCGAGTGACCCAGACACGTAACCATTACATCACGTCTTTCTGCGTCTCCTACCCCCCTTACCCCCTTGTGACCTTCGCATCAGAAGTACTCGGCAGAGGGTGCAGAGGGTTCGAGGAGGGGCAGGGGACAAGAAGGGGCGGTGGGTTGGATGGGAAAGGGGAATGTATTAGCGTACCTCTTGTTTTCTTCTTCTTCCTCTTCTTCGTCCTCAGGTGCTCTTTCGTTGTGGTGCTCGCCGTCTCGCACTCCCAGCCGGTCCCCGCCTTCTTCGCTCGCCGCCAGTGCGCTTCAAGAGAGCGAGCAACTCTCGCGAGTTCGCACGTGTCCGGACGAAACCGTGCCGATCGCGGCCGAGACCGCTCGAGGTCCAGGAGGTCGGGACATTGGAAAAACTCGGGCTCCCGCCGGTGGCGCCGGCGGCTTCCGCTGGCTCGGGGTCCCGACCGCACGTCCGCCGATGGCCGGCGCTCTGCGAGAACTCCTCGCCGTGCCAGGGGCGGGCGTGTTTCTACCGTCGCCAGCGGCGGAACCTCGCGGGTCGAGGTACACCATGGAGGGGCGGTTCGCGAAGGAAGGGGGAGGTAGAAGCTTTCCCCCCGTGACCGCGGTGGCGGCTATAGTAGGAGGGGGGGAGTCCAAGCCCGGCTCGGTCTTCTCGCATGGCGCGGAGCGCCTCGTGCTGTTTTTTTAAGCCTTACCCTTATAAGGCCCCGAGGTTGAGACCCGGAGGAGGGCGAGGGAGAAAGGTGTAGGGCTCCGGTCTCTTCGCCTGCGCAGCCGGGATGCGGAAGAGGATGAGGGTCGAGTGCGTAGCAGAGTTTGAGAGGAGGCCATTCTCCCCTCTTCCATCTTCGCTTTCCCTCTTTCTCTCCTCCATTCTCTTACGCAGCAGACGGCCCGCACTTGCTGGGGCTAGAAATAACCGCGGCGATCTAAAAACGGAACTACTGCTCCTGCGGCTACGGCTCCGGGGGGCCGGGGAGGTCTGGAACCGCACGCGTGCGTGCGTTTTTCCCGGCATTCCTTGGAGCGGCTGCATTTTTTTCTTCTCGTTCGTTACTGTCCCCTAGTTATCTACGTTGTTTGTTCTTTCTCTCTTTCTTTCATCCGAATCTTAAGTTTTGATTAGCTTCTTCTTTGCTATCGCGGTCGTTTAGTCTACTCCAAACGCGCTAATAGCTCTTAAGGAAGAAACCGTTCTTCATCGCTAGTTTTCCCATCTCTAACGTAAGGTCCCGAGCTAGCCATAGCATCCAGACGGTTCCTGACTTAGTTCCTCCACAGCCTTTTCTTTTTCCTTTTTTTTAATCACATCCTCCGCCTTTTCTTTCTCTGCCCGCTACGCCTTTCGTCTCTCTCTCTCTCTCTCTCTCTCTCTCTCTCTCTCTCTCTCTCTCTCTCTCTCTCTCTCTCTCCCGTGAGATCTGTGTTTAGTAACCAGGGCCCGGAAAAATAGTTTTGACGATTAGCCCGGCCACCGAGACGAGCGTTTCGGTTTGTCCCCGCTAGAGGACGTTCAGGGGGTCACCCACTTTTCTCCGTAGCCTTTGACTGCGCGCGTCCTTTAAGGTTTGTCTTTTTTTTTTTTTTTTCACCGGTTGTCGTCGTTCCATCCTTCTTCTCCGCAGCCCGTCCCCAACACGAATCCGTTACGGCCCCCCTTGTGCCAAGCTTTTGGGCTGTGCGCTCCGTGCAATCATTTGCCTCTGCTACAACCGGGGCGGTGCCAGCCGCGCCCCGTGCACTTTGCCAAGTAGCGAACTTGACGTGTAACGCTGTTCGCTGAGGCAGCTACACACGCCCCATGGAGTTCCCTACAAACAAATTACTAAGGGAAGCTCAGGCGCAGCGACCGTCCGGCTACAATGGGAACGGTGGTTAGAACATGGATGTTTGCCTATTCTTCGTGCTTACGGCTTCAGAGGTTCTTGTGGCTTTTATATATGATTATGATGATGATCTGTGGTGTTTCATGGCGCAAGGGCCAGGTTTGGCCAAAGAGCGCCATGACAAGTGGTAATGTTGACGATGTATTACGGAAGATGTGACTTGCCTGTAAACTGGCCTAAATATAGTCGCTGTAAAGTGCGTAAAATCTACGCGCTATAAAATTACGGCGATGACTAATGACGAATACTATGAACTTTAAAATCCATCGTAGAAGAACGATGCAGAATAGAAAGTATATATGATGGTAAAATTACCTGGAGCACTGCTGCCTCGCCAGAGCCCTTGAAACACAAGGGCCTAGAGGCATGTGCTATACGGCTTTTATATAAGTATGCGCGCTTGACATTTCTTAATGTCCGAGCAGTCATAGTTTTTCTAAACACTTCGAGATAAGGAGTCGCGGGGCATACGCGTGGTTTTCGATTTCTTGCATATATAGCGCGATGTTTCGTTCAAAATGATCGATTTAGCGAACTCTCAAAGCCGTTTGAAACCAGGAGGATCTAGTTTTCGGCCAAGCAGTGTACTGCACCATTCCTGCAGAGTCGAGCTATTTCCCCCATGCTTGCTGGACCGTCAAAATTACGACTCCCTCAGGCACTCACTGTAAACCTGTTAACACAATTAAGATTCCTTAACAGTGTAAATTGGCCTATGACTCATACACTTACGCCCATTATGGGTTTAAGGGTGATAGTTGTAGCCAGAAAGCATTCTTAAGGGTGCAAATCGGTTTACAGTGTTGGAAACTGCCGGTGTTTTAATTCTTCCACCCAGCTGGTTGCAATCGGAAATGGCCGTCTGTGCCGCTATCCTTAGGTGTTTGGCTGCGTCAATCTCTACCCCACTGCACTTCCCAGACCCACGTCCAAGTCCCCAGACCCAAAGTTCATTCAAGTGAAGCCCGAACGAGTGGGTTTGCTATCGGCGCGATGATTTTCGTTCGCTACAATGATAAGTTCATTCGACTAAAACACAGAGTGCACGGGATTGGCTGTCTGCACGGGGATTTCTAACTTATTCGCTAAACTTCCCAGCACAGCTAGGGAAGCACAGCTAGGGAAGCGACAATTGACAACACTTCGCATGTCTTCTCCGTGTCGCTGTTTGGTCGCGCTGTCAGGGAAATGAATCCACTAGCTCAATTCGCCTTACTTCTAAGTCGTTAAACTGAGAAGTTTGCTCAATTAAAGTTCGATCAGGTCCGGTCTTTCGCTGTAGCTCTGTTACACCCCAAAGTGAAAAAAAAGTTAAGAAGCATGTTGGCATGCGCTACTACCCCATCTTTTTTTTTTTTTCGAAGGCGATGTCACATTATTACCGTCATCGCGCAGGCGGGCGGGCCTATAGGATGCCATTCTGGACACCGTCAAATTCCGGCATGTTGGCGTCGCGAGCCAATCACGTAGGCGGTACCAGGTCCGTGAGCCAATCAGAACTGAGAAGATGGCGAATTAGACAATGTCCGCAGCTGTAGCACCCTGAGCCCCTACTTCCATGACCTTGACAATCAACTTTCAGCCATTAAAGAAATACTAACACATGTTTACCATTTTGCAGGAACTTGCCACACTACTTCTCAGACGTATATCAAGATTTAATGTTGGGAAACAAAGGATATATTATTTTAAAGTTAAATTAGGTTCCTTAGTGTGAGCCTGGCGAGCGCCGTCGTGACATCATGACAGAAATCAAAATTTGATAATGTCCTGTGGCAGTATGGATATAGGTGTGATGACGTTGCTCATAAAAATATGGACAATATTGCTGCGCGCGTTTCTTAGGTAAGAGGTCGCGTTTGGCGGAAACTGATATGAATGAATCTCGATCGAAACTCGGCGACGAATGCTCTTTCAAGTTTTGTGATCGACGTTATCTCCAACAGCAACCTTTCATCTCGGATCTTCTCAAAGAACTGGTGGCCCTTGGAGCTCACTAAACCAAGCTTTTCTTTTTCTCTCTATCTCTCTCACTCTTGGTACGCTTAGCGCATCTTTATCGATACGGTTGTAAATGCGTTGCACTTCATCATACGATCGCCAACACAGGGACAAGCGAGCGTGAAACAGTTATCTTTTACGCCTCCCACTTGGCTATGATGGCGCTAGCCACAACACGCACACTAAGCCATAAACTCGTTTGAGTGTGAAGCAGAGCAGTAGAGCCCGGGATTAGACAGGCCCTAACCCGCAACTGCGCGTGCAGACGGCGGTCTTGCAAGAACAGACGACGCCGAGGAGCAGACGCTCCTAACGGTCAGGCCAGCCGGCCGTAACTTTTGTTTCGTACATCGTCTGGTGCCTCGTCGCATTAATGCTACGCGCGCTATGCTCTCTTTCTTTCTTGGTGCGACTTCGCGTCTTAGCGCTGCCCGCGCCTCGGGGGCGTTCGGGGCCGTTATGGCCAATGTTTGTTTGACCGTAACGACCCTTTCTCCCTCTGGCGGCAGCTGCGTCGTTCTTTCTCCCGTTTTTGCTGATATGCCCCTGTTTTGTTTTTGCGCTTCTCTTTTTGTCTGCGATCAGAATAGAAGCGACTACGTAATCCGTCTATAGCGTCCGTGTACCCTCCATATATGCACCAGGCAGACGCTGCCGTTAGGCCGTTCTGGGTGCGGGATTTTTTTCTCTTACTTTCCTTCCTTCTTTCTTCCTTTCTTTCTTTCTTTTTTCTCTCGCCAGTAAGCCAAACTGCCTGGCAGTACTTGAAGTAAACCGTGGCGCGTACAAACTACCCGTGCGGCGTAGCGTTACAGCCAGCCCTTTCCGTAGTTGTAGTGGTAGTTATGCGTGTGGGGGGCTCTTCTGCTTCCTCCTGCTGCATTGATACTATCTTCATCCCGTGCCCATTCTCTCTGTTCTCCACCAGAGGGCGCAGGTCATCGCCCCTTCTTTTCTCGTCTGGAAGCGCGCGCGTGCTCCCTCTCTCTCTCTCTATGAGTGCGCAACTTATCGTCTGCTTTTCTTTTTTCTTGATGACACGATTATCAAGTGCACTTTCTTCTTCTCCGTCGTCGGCATGCCTGGGTCTCCAGCGTCGTGTCGATGTTTTTCTTTCTTTTTTTTGTTTTTTTGAGCCAACTGTATCGGGTTCTTCCGCTAAAGGGTTTGCGGCGCGCACGTGCCAGTGCCTTGCCGGATGTGACGTCACACTCCATCAGCGCTGCTGAAGCGGGGAAGGCGGCGCCGTCTGTAATATCGGAGCCTAAACAGAAGCTGGATTTCCGCTCTCACTTCCTGGCGAGTTCCCGATGTTACGTCTGCACAACGAAAGGCTAAAATGTGCGCAAGAAAATAGGGATCTACTCCTATAGGAGGAAGTTTGTACATCGATGTATCCAAACTTGAGGACGCATGCACTGCCGATTTACGTTGTTAGTGTTCGACTTCTCTTGCGATTATCCAATGCATCAGCTCTCTCGATATATGTACATCACTGCAGATGTGCTTTCGACTTCTCGTGTCACATGACGCCTTTCTATTTCATGTTATTTCGTTCAGTGCGATTGTGTATGCAGTAGTCGCTTACATTTTTTTTTTATGTGATTAGATGTATCATGTGACCGCCTCAAACGAGCGACTTGCACGTGCGGTTGTCGCTCCAGCTGCATCACTGCGCATCATACTCGGAAGTTAATTGTGTACGCCAGAGGAGGAGGAGGAAAAACATTTACTGAAAAAAATAAAGGAAGCTGTATGCAGTACATCAATGCCTATAGTAGATGCAGTTTACTCCTGATATCGTTACTTACTACGCTGTTATAGTCGTAAACTGGTGGCTCGATACTTTATAGTACTTTCCAGTCGTCAACAATTTTGATGGCCCAACAACATTGATGGCCCAAATAGAGAATTGGTTTCGTACATTGACTAGACATAACCTTCTTCTCTTTTTTTCTGTTTAAGTGTGTACCCAGCAAAATGATTTCTCAGTGGCCATTTGTTTACACCAGGAGCTCCCCTCCCCGGCGGTCTGTAGAAATGTAGCAAATGGACGGCGAATCCATGGCACATTCGGCGCTGCCGTATAAGATGTAGTGCGTTTGCGTATTCCGCCTCAGTCGAGGTGCATGTCGACGGGACGTCCTGGTGGATACTTTGCCGGGTACCCAAAACACGCGTCATCAAAATTTTTTTTTGGCCGAGTGCTTCTCCTCCGCCGCCGCCGCTGCACAGTTTATTTATACGAGCGACCGCAGATTGTGAAAGTGAGTCACCACAGGTGCGCGTCGCTAGAACGAGTTCGCGATTCACTTGCGCGTCTCGGTTATAGTTCTGGCCCTCTCGCTTATGTAGATACGGACGGTTGTCGCTGACGTCATCTTGGCCACCATCTTGGTGGCGCTGGCGCGTTATAGATAGCACGGTGACAGTTTGCGTTCGTGACGTCACGTGAGAACTACTTATTGAAGGCGGATAGCCGTAGTTACTTTGCATTATTTCGAGGGAATGCTGTACAGTGAAGAGAACCGACCTTGCGAAGTTGCTCTTCGGTTTTCGCGTGCTATCAATAGACACTAAAGGCAAAAATGAAATGACCTCGCGTTATTAGATGATCCGTTCAAAACTGCATCGGCAATTCTAACGTGAGAGCAAGTTCGTTTATGTGTCGATGTCGATTACTAGCGAGAAGAGAAGTGAAGGTTTAAACTTCCCTTGAATTTCGCGCCCATTGACAGCTAGTGCCGATGCGTCAGCGTGACGTCGCTGGTTTCGACGTATACTTCTCGTGTTTGGCCGCGTTTCGACGAAGAAAAAAGAGTTGCCGAAGCTTCTTA